>NW_015505408.1:1375400-1375871 GCF_001515645.1 Sinocyclocheilus grahami
GAGAAAGGAAAAATTTAAATCACATCATATGACCCCTTTAACATAGAATTCAGCTGATGTGCAGGTGGATATATCGGCTATTTTACAACAAACGTGTCTCCTGCGATCAGAGTTCAGAGCAGAACTGCGCTTTATAAACACTCTCGCCATGGCTGTAAATCCCAGCGCCCAGTCGCAGCACGTGTGATTTGTAAGGTGTTCTGCACACTAGAGAAGATGTGAGCGTAAATATGTTGCTGCTAAAGAGAACACGAGCTCAAACTATGTGTCTTTGAAATGTAACAATGACGCAGGTATCAAAGGAAGGCCACAGTCAAAACAGGCCACTGGTCATGTGGTTGTTAGTCAGATCTAACCGCTTGAATGCACGTGTGTCACAGCTCACTAGTGCTGGCTGTGATTTTATTTGCCTGTTGGTTTAACTGCTTGAGTTGAGGTGGCTATATGATTGATACGCCTGTCACTAGCTGT
>NW_015505408.1:1376165-1377516 GCF_001515645.1 Sinocyclocheilus grahami
GATTTCTGAAGGATCATGTGACACTGAAGACTAATGATGCTGAAACTTCAGCTTTGATTACAGCAATAAATTACATTTTAAAAATATATTCAGAAAACTATAAACAACTTGGTCTCAAATGCACAAATAAAAATGAATGAATCAGAAATGAATCAGTAGTCATCATCCAGCAAAATTATTAAGCAATAAAATTAATGTGAAGAAGATCAGCTCAGATCATTTGATGAGAAATGTTTGAGTTTATATTGAGATATCTGACTGTAATTGGTATCTTGGCAAACCTAAAGCACAGTTTGAGACATTGTTGAGCTCTCTCTCGAGGCGATTTTGAGATTACTGTTTTTTCTTTCCTTGTGAAGTAGGTGAAAAGTGTCAATTTAGTGTCAGATATTATGTGATTTAAATGAATGTAGTGATTAAAAATCATCATGTGAAGAGGTTAAAACTCTATAGAGAGACATACATACACGTTATATATAATTAGCCATCAAATCATGTTCTGTTACATGCAATGTGTATTCATGAGTTCTGCCCTATAATTATCATCATCATTCATCATAAACAAGTGGTTTGTGAGTAATATTTCACTAGAAAACTCATACACATACATTTCAAAGTCACAGATTATCATCAATGATTCATGACTACTTTCATCTCCATGTGAAACATTACAAAGTGTCTAAAAATCGAGTAAATGTCTTGCTGAACCAGCCAGACTGTCGGATTGAGTCTAACATGAAGAACAGAAAGGAAAGCCTTGCCAACATCTAAAATAACATGGTTAGATGTCTTTCTTTTTAAGTTAGAACAAATTTCTGTGTATTATTAAATATGAAAGCTTGACAAGTCCAAATTGCACTGATCTGTTTTGACATGCTGTGCACTAATATGCAGTATATGTGATTAATGTGCTGATCTAAAGCATGTTCTCGTGGTAAATGAACACCGTGTGCTGCAGGCGTAACTCAATCCACTTGCAGGTTTTGTGCTGTACAGCTGTGACGAGTGTCGGGACATTTTGTCCATGAAATAGTTCGTGTTTTTGTGACCACAGTGAAATATCATTGGTTCAAAATCCAGTCAACATGAAAAATTAGTTTTGTTCTGACTGGCAGCAGTTTTAAGTTCATGCTTGGTTTGGAATCTGTGTAATGTAAAAGATTTTTAGTGAAAAAAAAAAGTTTTATTTTGGTTGCATTCTTATTGTATTTCTAACTAAAATATAACTTTTCATAATAGTTCGTAATAGTTTAATCCAACGGCATGTCAAGTTTTGGATAAAGTCTTTAAAAAAATGTCAAAAAGTCCGGTAACACTTTACTTGAAAGGGTGTGCATAAGACTGACATGAC
>NW_015505408.1:1380336-1382998 GCF_001515645.1 Sinocyclocheilus grahami
TTTTTTTTAGTACATTTTACAAGAAAATACTTTTTCTTTTTCTGCTTCAAAATTTCATGTTGATTTAAGTGTCCAAATACAATGTAAAATATATATTTGTTTCATTTAAAATAAATAAATCAAATATTATGTTAGTGCATTTTACAAGAAAATGCAACTTCAAAATTGAATGTTGATTTAAGTGTCCAAATACATTTAACTCAATGTTTTACTTGCCATTACTTTATAATTGTTTCTGAAATTTTTTGAGTAAAAATGGTTTGTTAAACATTTTTTTTCAGTGTACTTTTTGAGACCACTGTGGATCTTAACAAGTGGGGTGAGTTCAGGTAAACTGCATCAATTTACCTCAATTCACCCTATATTAAAAAAAATTGCATGCAAACACTTTACAATGAGACGTTTTACTAAATTAGACCAGCTCTTTCAGTTTTACCACTAGCGTCCAGTCAGTGGTCGGTGTGTGATGATAAATCACACTATAAATGCTGAACAGCAGGAGCTGTTTGTCTCCTTTTTAAGGCTTTTCCAGGTTTTGTGTGTGATGTGGCCACACTGGAGCCCATAAGAGGGCTGATGGAGCGTTTCTGCTCTTCATCTCCAGCCAATCAGACGCTTCCCTCCAAGAGTCGGGATCACGGCGCTCGCTCTTGTCCTGACAGCTGGCCGAAATGCCTCAGTGGCCGAAATTAACGAGGAGTCCGGTCACGCCGCGCGTCACTAATGCGATCTGAAGTCACAGTGACCGTATAAGGCCCGTCTCATTTAGACCTGCTCTGACTGTGCGAGAAGAGAAAAGTGCAAAGAAAGTTTGATATCACCACCTTTGTGAAAGAGAACTGCACTTTAGCATACTTTTATAAAGTGTGCTTATTACGCAAATAATATACTTTAAAAGACTACACTTAAATGGGAGTGTGAATTAAATGGGATCTATTTGAAAGCCTAAATGCTTATTATTTTCAATTGATTTCAAATGTATTATAGTTTACATTTATATTAAATCCAATTAGTTGAACTTAAGAGTAATTTTTTTCTGACCCACTTAAGTGGAACTTTCATAATTGCTTCTATTGTCTTTGAAATATAAAAAGTTTTTAAGAAGTGCACATACAACCATTATTTGTATCAAATTAGCTTAGAAATGAATAGGGATGGTAATGTCGTAATTACTCTACATTAAAATTAGATTTGCACATTTTCTTAAGACGGTATGCATGGTGTTTTTGTATGGGTTGCCAGGGTGTTGCTATCTTTTGTGAAAAATAACTTTTTAAAAGTGTAGAAAAAATATAAAAAGTGTATATGTAAGTGTGAACTCACTTATTGCACTTAATCGCAATTAAATCAAAATGTATTACAGTTTAAATTTATAATAAATGCAATTAGTCGAAATTGTTTTGGCCCATTTAAGTAGGGCTTAACATCTTAATATGTAATTTCATTAATTATATTGTCTTTAAAATATGATTTTTAATCAAATGAAATTATTTTTTTAATTAACAAAAATAAAACAAAGATTACAGGGTAAATTACTAAAATACTATTTTATACTATTTCATGTTGATTTAAAGGGGTCATATGATGCTGCTAAAAAGAACATTATGTTGTGTATTTGGTGTAATGAAATGTGTTTATGCAGTTTAAAGTTTAAAAAACACATTATTTTCCACATACTGTACATTATTGTTTCTCCTCTATGCCCCGCCTTTCTGAAACGCATCGATTTTTACAAAGCTCATCGGTCTGAAAAGCGAGGTGCGCTGTGATTGGCCAGCTATCCAGTGCGTTGTGATTGGCTGAATACCTCAAGCGTGAGACGGAAATGTTACGCCCCTCACCATATTGTGATGCCCTGTCCCGGCCAGAGCGATGATTCAAAAACATGAAAACCCATTATAAACGAGGCATTTGTTGCATCCAGTGGGGACATAATTATGGATTATAATGACTTATACTGTCTTTTTACGCTTTGCGTTGCATCGCGCCGCGTAAACATAAAACCCTGTCTGCATTTGTGATCGGAGAAATGACAAACAACAAGCCCTACTCTACAGTGCTCAAAAAACTTGCTTTAAATATTAAAAATAAAAACTCGTAGTTTCGCTTTCACAATGAAACGCAGCGTCACACACGGCGGCCTTGAGTGAGCAGAGGTGGCGGGCTTGAGAACAGCTCGGCCGGCGGATTCGACGAAGGAGACTTGCGGCAACCCCATGTGACGACCCCGGGCTGGACTCCGCTTTGTCCACGGTGAAAGCCGATTCAGCGATCCACAGCGCAAAGTTGATGTATTCCCTCAGCGACCAGCACGGATCAGCTCTAGGCATGACGAAGCGGATATCGTCCTCTTTTGGAAGACCAAACAAAGTAGTTGAATTACACAGAGCATTCACAACATGGCGGCAGCAACAATACTACAGCGAGAATAAAAGTTACGCCTTCTTTCTTTGCGTGAACATTTGGGTGGCGTTATGCAAATCTTCCCACATCGTGACATAGACATGTGGGGGCATGTTAGAACGAGCCGTTTTAGGTAGGCATGGCTGACTCTTAACTTTTATAAAGAATATCTCTTTGGATTTGAGACTTTAGTCTTTGCAACTTTACAGATCTTCTTTATGCACCAAGAGCTTGTAACACTCCAAAGAGAAAGGAAAAA
>NW_015505408.1:1383034-1391328 GCF_001515645.1 Sinocyclocheilus grahami
AATAACGACTTTAAACAACAAATCACCTCCTCCGCGACCACCTGGTGCCATTTTGGAGAATATCCACTGAACGTAAACAGCGTATGCTATTCTGTGTCAGCTGCGTCACGCGGACGAAAAAAACTTATCCGCGTGAACCCCTGATGTCACATGGATTATTTTACCGAAGTCCTTGCTATGTTTATGGACATTGATCGTGGTAATTACATTGCTGTCTATGGGAGGGTCAGAGAGCTCTCGAAATTCATCAAAAATATCTTAAATTGTGTTCCGAAGATGAATGAAGGTCTTACTGGTTTGGAACGACATGAGGGTGAGTAATTAATGACAGAATTTTCATTTTTGGGTGAACTATACACTATTTACACATGCTTTGGTATGTTAGTCACACATCAAAATAAGTGTACTTCTTCAGAGCACGAAAAGTCTTTAAAGTAATACTTTTGATTTGCCATTATTACACTTTTTTTACTCGTTTTAATAGCTAGCAAATTTCAGAAATAATTATGAAGAAACAGCAAGTAACACTTTAAAAAGTGCACTTAAGTATGTTAAAAAAAACCTAGTCATGAAAGTGTTCCTCTTTAAGTATACTTAAGTGGCCTTTTATTATTATATATTATATTATATAGATATATTATATCTCGCTTAGAGGGACCAATCTACTTCGAGTGTAAACTAAACGAGCCAATGCACATTGGCATGCGATTATTGCATCCAGCTGCTGCTGATCACAGCGTGAGTATAAGTAGGCAGCAGGTGCAGCGCATATTCAGGTTTTCGCTGAGGAGCCGAGCCGGTGACCCGGCCGCTCAGCGGTGGTACAGGAACTGTGGCGACGGGACGTGACGTCTCCGTTCCCTCCTTCAGGGAACGAGGGTTACATACGTAACCGAGACGTTCCCTTTCAGTCGGTCACTCTCGACGTCACTCCGACGTGACGTCGAGAGTGACCGACTGAAAGGGAACTAAGCACATCTTATATTACATTAAAAAATCTGTACTTGCAGATAATATAATATTAATGAAATAAAAGGCCACTTAAGTGTATTTAAAGAGAGACACTTTCGTGTCTAGGTTTTACTTTAAAAACATTTTAAATCAACATTTTAAGGACACTTATTTTGATGTATTGACTAACATACTAAAGCACTTGTAATGTACTTAATTATGACTTTAGCTGTAGTCTGTTATCTGATATTACATTTCATATATTTAAAATGTGCTAAACTGCAACTTGATCATTAAAAATATGTAATTGCAAATTTATTTAAATGCAACAAATATGTTTAGTTTATCATAAATGCTCATCAGTGCTTTCAGCAGTACATTCTAACCATATTTTAAAGACAATAGAAGTAATTATGAAATGACATATTAAGATGCATTTCAATCCTATTTATGTCAAAAACACTTAAGTTCAATTAATTTCATTTATTATACATTTAAACCAATACATTTTGATTTAATTTTAAATAACATGCAATTAAGTATCTGAAAACATTACATTCTGCTTGCATTTACAGTAAGTATATTATTTCCGAAATAAGTTGAACTTATTTTAACAGCAATGCTTAAGTGTACTAAAAAAACTAAAACTGAAATGGTTTTCATTAATAGAAAAAAAACAATTAAAAAAATACTAAAACAAAAACTGAAATAAAAGCAACATACAAAATAAAAAAATCTTAAAATGAAAATTGTAAATTGATAATTTAGATACTAATAAATACTATAATAGTATGTAAATAATAACAAATTAGTGGATGGCTGAGTGGATGGTTAACCCATTTTATTACATTATTTATATATTACTCATTTGTAGCACGAATGGTTGCACAAGCTTCACACTGAAGTTTAATATTTAGAGTTAAAAATCCAATTTTGAGCAAATCATTGAAGCTTGACTTGGCAAACATCAATAATTATACTGTTTGAGATTTATGGCGCATTTAAGGCCCCCGTTTGACTCAAATTACTTTGAGTTCTTACTTGAGTTCTTACAAAACCAGGATTTAGCGCTGAACCCTCATGCCTGTGTCATTCAGCAAGAACATCTGCTGTTTTCTGCCACTCAACTTGAGTGCATAGCATGAATTGTGGAGGACTGACAGCCAATCGCCGCTAACGTCACCCGCCGTTATGAGAGCTGAATGCTGCTGTCAAACGTGATGGACTCGAGCCACTCCGTCTGAGCTCCTAATGCCCCTGCGTTCCCTCATAATACAGCCTTCAGCTCCACCGCCTCACCGTCGCCACGGTGACCAGCCAGAAGGCCACGCCCACTGATCTGAAAACAATCGAAACCTGATCACTGACGGGAAAGGTGCTATTAGTGTTAAAGGTGCTATTGTGAAGTGTTTATTCACAAAACCTCTTTACATCAGAGCCGGTGACATGCCTTCAAGAGCGGCATGAAGACAAACTAATGCACTAACATGTTGAATGAGTTGCTCATGCAGGGCAAACAGGAAATGGGCTTTAAAGAATACATAATAATAATAATAATTAGACTGAATGTGAGCGATTCAAATAATAAAATCCCAAACATACATAACTGCGTAAATGAACCTTTGTGCTGCAATGAAAATCTAATCCAATTTGGTGGTCCTGGTCTAAAATGACTGGCCTATTAAATATTTCTTGTAAATGTGATTATGCTATATTATCAGCAAGTCTTCTTGTTTTCTTTCAGTTAGCACAGGTTTAGTTTTTTAGAAGTGTTTGATCATTGGTCTCATTGAGCTGAGCTTATGTACCTCTGTGTTTGAGTGATAAAGCATTATTTATGAATAACTTTGGCAATGTTCACTCAAAAACTGAGGTGCATGAGTTCCGATCAGTGAGGCCTTTGATCAGTCAGTTCCAAGAAATAAAAATACAAAACCTATGCTAATTGAAAGGAAACAAGTTAACAAAAACATTGAATCCAATATTTGGTAGTAATATAGCATAACAAGAAATTTATAAGCAGTTTTCTTTAGGCTAGTCATTTTTCACTGGGAACTAGAAACCTGTTTCCGCCTCTGAATACGTTTTTTTCATTAGTAATTGTTTTAAAGTAATTGTGACCTCTCACAATTCTGTTTTTTTCCTTCTTCTTATAATTCTGAGTTTCTGTCTCACAATTATAAGTTGTGAGATAGAAACTTGGAATCACTAGATAAACATTTAGAATTAAGATAAAACCTCATAATTGTAATAAAAGCTCTGAATTGCGATTTAAACTTAGAATTGTGAAATAAAAACTCAGAATTGAGATAAAAACTCAAAATTGCAAAATAAATTTAGAATTGATTGATATAAACATAATAAAAATAAAAACTCAGAAGTGTGAGATATAAACAGAATTAAGATAAAGACTCAGAATTGAGATAAAATCTCATAATTGTGATAAAAACTCAGAATTGCAATAAAATCTGAGAATTGAGATATAAACTCAGAATTGCGAAATAAATGGAGGATTGATTGATATAAACATAATAAAAATAAAAACTCAGAACTGTGAGATATAAACAGAATTGAGATTAAAACTCAAAATTAAGATAAAACTATATTTTATTATAATATAAACTCAGAATTGACTCAGAAGTGTGAGATATAAAAACAGAATTAAGATTAATTCTATGAGAATTGCTTAGAATTGTTAAATAATAACTCAGAATTGTGAGATATATATTCATAATTGCAAGTAATAAACTCTGAATTGAGATATAAACTCAGAATTGATTCAGAATTGAGATATAAACAGAATTGCAATAAAATCTCAGAATTGTGAGATAAACTCAGAACAGTGAGATATAAACTCAGAATTGCGAAATAAACTCAAAATTGTAATAAACTCAGAATTGACTCAGAAGTGTGAGATATAAAAACAGAATTAATATTAATTCTAAGAGAATTGCTTAGAATTGTTAAATAATAACTCAGAATTGTGAGATATAAATTCATAATTGTAAGTTATAAACTCTGAATTGAGATTTAAACTCAGAATTGATTCAGAATTGTGATATAAACACAGAATTGCAATAAAATCTCAGAATTTAGATATAAACTCAGAATTGATTCAGAATTAAGATATAAACACAGAATTGCAATAAAAACTCAGAACAGTGAGATATAAACTCAGAATTGCAATAAAATCTCAGAATTGAGATAAAAACTCAGAACAGTGAGATATAAACTCAGAATTGTGAAATAAACTGAGAATTGATTGATATAAACATAATTAAAATAAAAACTCAGAACTGTGAGATATAAACAGAATTGAGATTAAAACTCAAAATTGTAATAAACTCAGAATTGACTCAGAAGTGTGAGATATAAAAACAGATTTAATATTAATTCTAAGAGAATTGCTTAGAATTGTTAAATAACAACTCAGAATTGTGAGATATAAATTCATAATTGCAAGTTATAAACTCTGAATTGATTCAGAATTGAGATGTAAACACAGAATTGCAATAAAATCTCAGAATTGTGAGATAAACTCAGAACAGTAAGATATAAACTCAGAATTGCGAAATAAACTGAGAATTGATTGTGATATAAACAAAAGTTAAATAAAAACTCAGAACTGTGAGATATAAACAGAATTGAGATTAAAACTCAGAATTATAATATAAACTCAGAATTGAGATAAAAACCCAAAATTGCAATATAAACTTAGAATTGAGATAACTCAGAATTGATTCAGAATTGCGAGAAATAAACTCGCAATAGTTTATATCTTAAAATTTTGACATTTATTTCCTCAGAGTTGCAAGAAACATAGTCTGTATTGTGAGATATCAATTCAGAATTGTGAGATTTAAACTCAGAATATTAAGGGAAAAAGTCAGAATTTTAAGTTTAAAACTCCCAAAAAGTACAACAATTGTCCATTTTTTTTATTGTCCGCGTCAAAATGATCAGAACACAAAATGAGGATTAAATCAAATCTTCAATTCATCACAAACGGGAAAATAACAGACTTGAATTTCGATTAGCATGAACAGATGAAACTCACTTGTGAAGCACTCGATGTTCTCTGTTCGCTCGTGTGTAATGCAGTCTGATAACTGACCAGCGCTATATGTTATGCATTTTTAATCATCCCTCATCTCAAATGCTCTTAGAACTCCAAAAGAGAAAGCAAGCTATTAGTTATAGATCTGACTCACTACTTCAGATGAATAAAATGCATGAGGTCAGTTCTATACTGAGCTAAACTCAATGCAGCGTTTCTCTTTGTCTCCAGAGCAAACCAACCATTTACTCCTGAACAGTCAGGAATATTCTCCAATTATTCACAAGTTCTTCAGTTTAGAGAGAAACTAACTAGTTTAGTTCAGAGAGTTGATCTGATGTACCTTTACATCCACAAAGTGCATGTTAAAGATTTATTATTGGAGTATAACTTATCAATGTGTGTTTATTAAAAATATATATTTATATTATAGTTATATTTAGTGATAACTTATATTTATTCAAATAAATTTAGCATACATTTTCATTTGTTTAGTAGCCCAGTGTCCATTATTGCCAATGTCATTTTTTATCTCACGATTTGTTTTAGTTTTTCATCTGTAAAACAGATGTGTGTAAAACTTTTTTCTTACCACACTGTTGAAGCATCTTGTAAGATTTTTTGAAAACGTTTTGTTTTCATATATATCTTACTATATCTTCATAGAATATTTAAAGGGGGTCATTCAGACTTTGGCCTGCTGCTGAAATTGCTGTGTTTCCATAATTGGTAATTAAATAACTCATAAACTAAGTGCTGTCAAACGATTAATCGCGATCAATCGCATCCAAAATAAAGGTTTTTGTTTACATAATATATGTGTGCATACTGTGTTTATTTATTATGTATATATAAATACACACACATACAGTAGTATATATTTTGAAAATATTTACATGTATATACATTTATATATTTTTTTATTATATTATATATAAATATATTTGATACATAAACGTAACATTTTTTATAAATATATACATGCATGTGTCTGTATTTGTATATACATAATAAATATATATATTTTGAATGAGATTAATCATTTGACAGCACTACTAATAACTAAAAAAATCTGAATAATTTGTCATTTTTATTCATTAAAAAAAGCTGTCTGAAGGTCTGATAATTTAACAAGGTGAGGTTGAATGTTGTCAACTGCCAGAGCCACATTTATTTTCATTGAATTTAACTTATAACTAAAGCTAAAACTGAAATATAAATGTATATATATATATATATTAAAAACTACTAAAAATGACAAAAACAACTGAAAATTTAATTTATTTAGTTTAAAATATTTAATAGTATATTTTATATTTCAACTAGTTGCCAAAATTTCTCACTTTAATTTAACTTTTAATTAAACTTTAATTTAATTGAACTTATCTACTAAAATAACTAAAACTAAAATAAAATTAATACAACTATATATACATATGAAAAAAAATACTAAAAATGCGAAAAACACAACAAAATTACTAAAACTTTAATTGAAATGAAAAATGAAAAATTTGTAAATCAAAACTGATTCATAATAATAATAAAAACTATAATAGTGTCTTTTATTTCAATTAGTTGCCAAGGCAACATTTTTCATTTAAATATAATTTAACGATGTACTAAAATAACTAAAACTAAAATTGTAATAAAAATCAAAAACTACTAAAAATGACAAATACACGGCAAAATTAGTAAAACTTTAATTTAAATTTTAATTAAAAGATGTATTAGACATACTGGCAAAACAATGTAAAACTGATTAAAAATATTCAATGATTTCTCATTTTAATTTAATTTAACTTGGCATACTAAAATAAAAAATTGACAAAAACACAAAATTACAAAGTTTTAGCAAAATGACTAAAACTTTCAAATTAAAATAAAAATGGAAAATATAAAAATAAAAAAGATTCAAAATGTGAAACTATAATAGTATCCCGATACTAAAATAAGTAAAACTGCTGCAAATAATTATACAGAAAAAGTGTCTACAGGTCTCAATTTCTTTCCGTTCTTTGTGAAATTTACTAGAAATTTCTGAATGAAAATAGTTTCTACGCCAAATGTTTCCAGTGTTAGAATATTTCTAGGCTGGTAAACTAAACCGGTTTGTCTTTATCTACAGAATTGAGTAAAACCAGGAAGAATTGTCCAGTTTTGTGCGTAATACGCAGCACGTTGGCTGAAACAAGGAGGTCATTGATGGTGGATATTAAATCAAAATTGGCTCATGCATCCATTTTGCAAGAAGCAAATTGTCTTCCAGCCTGTGAGAGAATATCTGGCTTCCCTTTTTGTGTCAAATCCTAATTGAATGAGACTCAGAGACAGAGCTGCCGGGATGGAAGGAGACAGAATGCAATGAGAGTTGGCCACGAGGACCATGTGTGCCTCTGTACTACATCAAACTTTCATCAGGAATGTTAATAGAGTAAAAGGAAGACGCTGGTGGAGGCTTTCCAGTAGATGTGAAGCTTCTGTCAGAACGCCAGCAGAGATTTATTTCATTAAAACCAGAGCTGTTTATGGGAATCTCATTTAGCCTGCTCTGAACTTCCTCTTTCCTGCATCAACACAGCCTTTTAGATGTTACCAAACGACTTGAAACATGAAACGCAAATGAGCAAGATTCACATAACACAGATTCGTAGTTCTCTGTCAAGCGACGGATGAATCTTGGCACTGCTGCTGCATTTTAGACGCGAACTCTCGTCAATTAGCGCATTAATAGATGCATGAGTTCATGAAAATGGAAGTTTATGAAAGTGCATCATGATTCTCCTGCCAAAGGAGGATGAGATTTTTTTTTTTAAACAACAAGCATGCACTGCCATACAGTTTCTTTTTCTAAACGTGCTTCAATGGGTCACCAGTGAAAGAGTTACAGCCATTAGTGCACTAGGAAGTATTTCATATGACAAATTACTCTCAGAACTATTTAGTAACGCTTTTGAAGCCTTAGAAAAGAAGTAAAATACTAATAAATTCAAATGTAAATTTAAAAAGTTAAAATAAAAATATAATAAAATATATGTATTTTTTCTATATTTATATTTAAATAGCAGTAAAATAGTCAAATAATAAGCAAAATTTATAAAACATTATTTTAAATGTATTTAACATTATAAACCCATTTTTTATAAAAATATATTAATTTTTTTTTTTAAATATGTATTTTTGTATTTATTTTTAATAGTAGTAAAGTAATAATAGTATTAATATACTGTATATATATATATATATATATATATATATATATATATATATATATATATATATAAATTAT
>NW_015505408.1:1391416-1408914 GCF_001515645.1 Sinocyclocheilus grahami
ATATATTATATATATATATATATATATATATATATATATATATATATATATATATATATAAATTATACATTATTTTATTTTATTTTATTTAAATAGTATTACAAGCTAAATACTTACAATTGTAAATATATATATATATATATATAGTTATTTTAAGATTTTTGTATTTATTATTCAATTATATAAAATAATTGTAAATAATATTGTAATTTTTGCAATTATTATTATTTAAATATTTTAATAGTATTTTTTTTAAAATTAGCATTAAAATAAATTAACCATTATTATTTATGTATCAATATTATTTATAATTAATATTTTTAATTTTAAATAATAGTAAAAGTAGTATTTTTATAATTTTAGAATATTTATTTATATTTTCAATTATTTTCATTAATATTTTAAATTGTGTTATATATGTGTGTGTATGTATATATATATATATATATATATATATATATATATATATATATATATATTCCAGACTTGCTCCAGCAACAGGAGCAACAATGACAGCACTGTGTTGCGTGAAGGCCAGAAGCGTCATATGAACAATGAGATACAGAAATAGGTCAAAGCAGCAGCGGGTTTACTTTCTTTAAGACAGGTTTCGCACAGGGGGGCCTTTACCAGCACAATCATCTGCCTGTGGATTAACTGAGGTTATGGCGATACTGTAGCTGTCTGCATTAAAAACCAGAGATATTTCACCAATATGCATTATGCTGTCAGGAGGTTGATTATGGTTTTTATGGCAGTCAGTCGTATTAAACACCAGACATTTTGTCTCCTGTGAGAATTTATGTGTGTCTTTAGAGAGATTCAGAGAAAAAGAAAACATTAGGAAACGGTGAATAATGCATCTGAAATCCACAAAACATCATTATGTAAATGAGAAGCTATGAACACACTGCAAAGCAGAGAGGTTGATGGGATACAGAAACTCTTTTGATGCCGGTAAATATTTGCACATGTGCTAGTTATAGATTGTTGTTGATAAATCAAATCAGTATTGAAGCTAATCGATAAAGTGATGATACAGTGAAACGTTTTGTTACAATACTGCATTACTCATAAAGAGTTACAAGTCATGTTATATTGTTACTTTGTTGCATTGTCAGTCTGTTGTCATGGCAACAGTGATGTTTATTTGAAAAAAAATTAATATTTGAACTATTAAATATGTAGCTATTAGATACAATAAAATATTTAATGACAAATTACTTTTTTCCCCCTGCCATCGGGGTAGTATTTATCTGGCATAAATACTTAATTAGGGTGACAGAATTTAAACTTCACATAAATTACCACTAATAAAACTATAGAAAGTTAAATACAGCAGCGTTTAACTAAACATTTCACCACACAAAGGAAGATGTGAAATGCTGCATTGGGACTGAATAGTTGTTTATGCTCTGAGAGAGTGGGCAGGGCGTTACTAGTAGCAGAAAGATTACACCGTTTTGAAAACAGTTGAAGTTAAACTACTGCAAAGATGGTGAAATGTGGGGAAATATATTTTAAATATTTAATTATTAAATCAAATGGATGTTTCATGTATCAAATCAGCATTTATCTGGCATAAAACATTGCAGACCTTGATTAGTGTGACAGCAACTTGAACAGATAAACGTTTTATCTAGCAATTCTGACTTTTTATCAGAATTGCAGCTTTGTAAGATATAAATGCAAAATTGCGATAAAAAAATCTGAAGTGAAACATAGAATTGTGCGATACAAACTCAGAATCATGGGGGAAAAAAATCAGAACTGTGCAGTTAAAAATTCACAATCATGAGAAAAAACGTCCAAATTGTGCGATATGGAAGCCCGTTTCCGCCACTGAATAAAAAAATTTAAAAAGGTTTTTGCGACCTTTTTATCTCACAATTCTGACTTTTTTTCTCACGATTCTGAGTTTGCATCACACTATGCAAGCCCGTTTCCGCCACTGAATAAAAAAATTAAAAAAGGTTTTTGCGACCTTTTTATCTCACAATTCTGACTTTTTTTCTCACGATTCTGAGTTTGTATCACACTATGCAAGCCCGTTTCCGCCACTGAATAAAAAATAAAAAAGTTAACTGCAACTTTTTAATCTCAAATTTCTAACTTTTTTTCTCACGATTCTGAGTTTGTATCGCACAACTTTGACTTTTTATTTTAAATTATAAGTTTGTATCGCACAATTTTTTTCTTACAATTCTGAGTTTGTATCACGCAATTCTTTTTTTCTTACAATTCTAAGCTTGTATCGCACAATTATGGCTTTTTTCTTGTGATTCTGAGTGTGTCTTGCACAATTCTGACTTTTTTTCTCACGATTCTGAGTTTGTATCACACTATGCAAGCCCGTTTCCGCCACTGAATAAAAAATAAAAAAGTTAACTGCAACTTTTTAATCTCAAATTTCTAACTTTTTTTCTCACGATTAAGTTTGTATCGCATAATTCTGGCTTTTTTCTCAGGATTCTGAGTTTGTATCGCACAACTTTGACTTTTTATTTTAAATTATAAGTTTGTATCGCACAATTTTTTTCTTACAATTCTGAGTTTGTATCACGCAATTCTTTTTTTCTTACAATTCTAAGCTTGTATCGCACAATTATGGCTTTTTTCTTGTGATTCTGAGTGTGTCTTGCACAATTCTGACTTTTTTTCTCACGATTCTGAGTTTGCATCACACTATGCAAGCCCGTTTCCGCCACTGAATAAAAAATAAAAAAGGTAATTGCGACTTTTTATATCACAATTCTGACTTTTTGTTTCTCACAATTCGGACTATTTCTCAGAACTGCGACTTTGTCTCGCAATTGCGAGTTTATATCATGCAATTCTGACTTTATTTCTCAGAATTGCGAGTTTGTTTCACGCAATTCTGAGAAAAAAAGCCAGAATTGTGAGATAAAATGTATTTTTTATTCAGTGGCGGAAACGGGCTTCCATAGTGCGATACAAACTGAGATTCGTGAGAAAAAAAGTCAGAATTGTGCAAGACACACTCAGAATCACAAGAAAAAAGCCATAATTGTGCGATACAAGCTTAGAATTGTAAGAAAATAAGAATTGTGTGATACAAATTCAGAATTGTAAGAAAACAAATTGTGCGATACAAACTTATAATTTCAAGAAAAAAGTCAGAATTGTGAGATAACTCAGAATCACAAGAAAAAAAGTCAGAATTGTGTGATACAAACTCATAATTGTGAGTAAAAAGTTCAGAGTTCAGAGTTAAAACTCAGAATAATTAACCTGTGGCGGAAACCAGCTTTAGTACATTAAAGGGGTCATAGGATGCCCATTTTTCACAAGTTGATATGATTCTTTAGGGTCTTAATTACCCTGTCAAAAACAGCTCTTTTCAGATCAAGCCGTTTTTGTAGCATTTTCCTTTAAATGTTAATGAGCTCTGCTGACCCCGCCCCTCTCTTCCGAGCTGCTCTCAGAGAAACTGTTTACTTTAGTCACATTCATCGTGAAACTTGCTAATTAGCACATTATTAGGAAAGGCGATTTACAAAGATTCATTACAAAACATTATACTCAATTCTTCTGTAGATGAGGCTAGATCACGAATGATTCACGCGAACATAGACGCATTTATGTAGATCGGGGGCGCATTCCCTTCAGAAACAATGTAATCAATGACGTCACACAGACAGGCATCTGAGATCGGCTCGATTTGAGAAAGGGGAAAACATTTAACCAGATTTTTTAAAAAACACTGCGTGGATTTTTATCATTATAGGGTGGTTATGAACACACACTGCCAACACACATTTCAGTTCAAACAACTTGTTAAAGTGCATGTAGCATTATATGACCCCTTTAAAATAGTTACTTTCCAGTACTGATGTGCATAAAATACTTTCTATTTATCTGCAGTGTGTGAATATGGCCAACATAAACAACACATCAGCTTTACAAACGCTGATTACATCTATTCAGTTCTCTTACAATAACAGACAATAACCAGTAGTCAATAGGTTACAAAGTTTGATATGACGAACTAAACAAATGAATAGTCCACAAGAGAACAAGCAGCTGGGGCTTCTGGCCCCGTTCCTGCTCTGACAACAGCCATTATGCCTTAAAACGAAGCCTCGAAGCTTTCACAGACCCTGAATTAGCCCATCATCTTCACATATGCAGAGGCAGCGAGAGATATTGACGGAGACGGAGTGGGATACAGGAAAGAAATCAGCAACATAATCCGGACCAGGATCAAAAGGCTTGGATTGGATTATTTTCTATTGCATCACGGGTCTGAAAGACCTATTAGATCAAAGGCTGAGATTTTGGGGAGGAGAATAATATCTGAATGCATTATTGAAGTGCGGAGACAGGAGTGAGAAGATGAAGGTGGATCCGGTGTCATAACGGCCCGTGACTGTGAAACCCAAGACCGAGCGCCATTGTGTGGCCACTTTTGTTTGGATTCAAAGCATAGGAGGAACTATAAGGCCAATCTGGAAACGGGATCGGCCCCTGACTGATAGTAATTACTTGCTGTCTACGCGATTAATAATTGAACGTAATTTCAGATCCAGCACTTTCCAAAGGAAGAGAATGGCACGCTGTCAAACGCTCACACACACGGTACAGGATCTGCTGTGCTGTTCTTAAAGAAATAGCTCAGCCAAAGATGAGAATTTGCTGAATATGTTCTCACCCTCAGGCCTCTTCATCAGATTTGGAGAAATGTATTATATCACTTGCTCAGCAATGGATGCTCTGCAGTGAATGGGTGCCGTCAGAATGAGAGTCCAAACAGCTGCTTTTGTCTCCTCAAGGCATTAACTGATGGACTGGAGTGCTGTGGATTATTGTGACGTTTTTATCAGCTGTTTGGACTCTCATTCTGACGGCACCCATTCACTGCAGAGCATCCATTGCTGAGCAAGTGATGCAATGCTACATTTATCCAAATCTGATGAAGAAACAAACTGATCTACATCTTGGATGACCTGAGGGTGAGTACATTTTCAGGAAATGTTCATTTTTGGTTGAACTACTCCTTTCACACAACAGGACGTGACCATCAACAAAACTTCAAATTAATGTTTGTAAAAGACATATCACATATCTGATCTACAAAAATATTAGCAGATGAAATGTAATGAAATAATAACAAACAAATGTTTGTAGTTCCCCCAACAGGGCCAAGAAAAGCAGACCGGACATCATGTTTGTGGAGAGATCAGGGGATTGGGTGAGTTATGAGGTCAGGCAGATGTCATTTCCTGTGTTTGCACCTTCACTAGAGCTTTAACTGAGGTTCAGATGTTAGTTTAAGCAAACTGACAGTAATGAGCTAGAGGGAAATGCAGATGTTTAAATATGTAATAGAATGACTTTCTTAATGTTCTTGGTTTTCTTGAACGTAGTTCACCAGTGCAAAAGAAGTGGAGTAGATTATCAACAACACACTGCAAACTCACATTCAGATACGAAACACACTTTCCACTGAAGAAGTAAAACTGTTTCTAATTTAACTAGATTAGGGAAATAAGATCATTTTACCCCCATATGCACATGAAAACGCTATGTTGTGAGTTTTAATCTAAATGCTTTATCAGATCACTTAGGAAAACATACTTGCCAATGTAGTGGTATTCTTTGAATTTGACACTCTGTGTTGCCATCTGATTATCAAAAACACTTGTGTTGGCACTTAGGTACAAATGGTGGCATCAGATTATGCTACCATCATACTGTCTTCAGTATTTTATGTAAGGCATGAACTGCCTGTAAATGAACAAAAAGGTGATTTCTTTTTCAAGTCTTGTATGCATATATGTACGCTTTTTTAAAGACATTTTACTTCTATTTGGCAATGATACATTTAATTGATCAAAAGTGACAGTAAAGACATTTATAATGGTACAAAATATATATATATATTTTCAAATAAATGCTGATCTTTTGAGCTCTCTATTCATCAAAGATTCCTAAAAATAAAATGTTTAAAAATATATGAATCAGCCAAACTGCTTCCAACATTGATAATAATCAGAAATGTTTGATGAGCAGCAAATCAGCATATTAGAGTGATTTCTGAAGGATCATGTGATACTGAAGACTGGAGTAATGATGCTGAAAATACAGCTTTGCATTGCAGGTATAAATTACATTTTAACATATATAAACATAGGAGAAAGTAATGTTATTTCAAAATAATATTTCACATTTTTTACACTTTTTACTGTTTTTTTAAATGCAGCCTTGGTGAGCATTAAAACTTTTGAATGGCAGCAAATGAAATTTTTAAATTGCATTTGTCATTTAATAGCCACAATGAAAATGCACTTTCCAAACTTGCGACTATAGTGTAACCATCTCTCATTTCCATGTACTGCTTTGCAGACACATTTGACTCTGGTTTGGATTCAACCGCATTGTCGCACCTCATAATCCAAAAGGTAAATCTGCGGCTGTGCGCATGACTCAGAGGCAGTGAGTCATTTTGAAGCACCTTCTGTCTGCAAAGTAGATAGCTATCATGTTATTTGGAATGGTAAACAGTGTCAAGAGTCGGGAAAGGCCACCGACCACTTCAAAAACATGCTGGTCAGGTTTTCGAGAAGCGCTTACAGTGCCAAGATTGGAGAAAATTATATTGCATGCAAACTCAACACCAAGAAAAATTATAGCAGTTGTACTTTAAACACTATAAGCCCAACGGACAAAAGAGCCTTAATTAAATTTGAACAGCTCTTTTTGGTAGCTGCACATTTCACTCCAAGCAGCAATCAGATGGAGAGCTGGAGAAGAAAGGGAATAAAGTGTATTTTATTAATCAGAGGCTGTTTGTTGTGGGTCTCTCACAGGTCCTCCATCACTACAACGAGCGCAATCAGGCCGTACGTCTCCAGGCTAATGTTCTGTTTGTGTTGGTCGCCGTTGAGCAGATGTGGAGGGCCGTCTGGGGCCACGAGAGGCACATAACCGTCTGGCCAGGTGGGAAAGCGGAGAGGAAAGCCGATTGTATGCTGGAAGAGTGAGAATATACACACATACTTATAGAGTGACATGAGTAATCAACACAGAGGAAAGCTCAGATTAAATGTGACCCGATCAAACCCTATCGAAGTGGACATATTGAGTAACAAAACTCACTGAGAGGCTGCACACTTATTTTGTTCTTGCATAATAAGGTGTCCTTCTGTAGTATGACATATTCTTCTATTAGAGATATTTAACTGCTCCACAGGGATGTGATTTCTGTGATTTGAATGTATTTAGATGTGTTTACTGAATCAGCGCAGCATAGTTTTCAGTTGTGTTTGCTAAATAAAGCATCAGTTATTATTGCTCATATTTAGGGTTAGTGATTTGAACAAACCTCTAACGTTATTAAACTTTAGATTATGCTACAGGCATCAAATCCCGAAGCTTGTTGCAGTGCTGTTATTTTTCTTAACAATCAACTTCACCTGGTAGACTATAAAATGGGCAGAGAAATCTGAGACCTGAACCATGTCTAGAGACTTTAATTGATTTGTGTTTCTGTAGTTCAAACATTAGATCATGCCATTAGCAATGTCAAGGTCATAGGTTTGTTTCCCAGGCAATGCATTAATTGATCAAATGTATACGCTTTGCATGAAAGCATCTTTTAAATACACTATTGTAAATGTAATCGTGGTTTTCCTATAGCTCAAACAGCAGAGCATGGCACTAGTTAACCCAAGGTTATGGGTTCGTTTCCCAGGGAAACAAGAATTGATAGAATGTTTACCTTGAATACAATGTAAGTTGCTTTGGATAAAAAGCGATAAAAGCATAAATGTAAAAGTAATTGGGGCTTTCGTGATGAAATGTACATGTGAACGCAATGTAAGTCACTTTGGATAAAAGTGTTTGTTAAATGCAAAAAAATGTTAATGTAATTGGGGCTTTCCTGTAACTCAAACAGTAGAAGGTCAAGGGAAAGCAAGAGCTGTATGTATACATTGAATGCAATGTAAGTTGCTTTGAATAAAACCGTCTGCCAAATTACATAAATGTAAATGTCATTGGGGTTTTCCTGTAGCTAAAACAGTAGTGCATGGCACTAGTACCTACACCAAGGTCATGAGTTTGATTCCCAGAGAAAACAAGAACTGAAAAAATGTAATGCATACCTTTAATGCAATGTAAGTCACTTTGCATTTTTAAAAGCATGAATGTAAATGTAATTGGGCCAGTAAGTAACCACATAACAATGGCCCAGTAACTGCATAGCAACGCACTAAAAAAACTCAGAACACCTTAGAAACTGCATAGCAACAGCCTTGCATCATGGTGTTGAGTTTTGCACTCTCATTTTCTTGATATAAATCTCGAATTACTTCAAAGTTAATGTTTTTTTTTTATTAATTTCTTTTTGTCATTTTCATTTTGTCATGTCAGGAAATGGGAGTGGAGACAGCGGAGCTCATGTGATATGACTTCTGAAACAATTCAGCCAATATATGTATGTCTATACTGCGAGTGGCATATTTTGACAGAACTTGAAGAAGCTGTTTCGACTGCTTTTTATATACTGTTTATGTGACTTTGAACTCATGCCGCTCATCAAAACATTGCATTGTGAAGTTGACTTTGAACAACTTCAGTCAGAAAGTCAACTTCAAATTCCATTGCTGATGCAACAATGTTGAGAAGAGTTTAACTTTATGCAAATAAGCCAACACTGCTCACGCTCTCCACTCAGATTAACTCATTAAAAATAAATGATTTCTGGTCACTTTAAATCACTGGCAATGTCAAGGCTCTCTTAGGTTTGGTTACCATGCTACAGTAATGCTTTTATGCATTTGCCAAATGTTTTTATCTAAAGCAAACTACAGTGTATTTGGGGAATCTATTATATAAATATCCCTGGGAATCGAACCCATGACCTTGGCATTGCTAACACCACCAATTTCAAAGAATTTAATAATGTGCAACATAATAATTTTTCTTTAATCTGAAGCTTGATCTTGACCCACAGATGAAGATGTTCTTAAATGCATGCTGGTGGATTTCAGTCTCCCGCTGGTTTGTGAACACATGTTGCTGGTGAAGTAAGCAGATTAAGCGGTGAACCTGACCCCAGATGACAGGCCCTACACGCAACCTGTGCACTGCAAAGCCTCGATACATTATATGTCCTCCGGCTTCTTGTGGTTTTAAATGACTGCTTTCCATTGTGAGCGTTTCAGAGACTTCCAGAGAGAGAAAGGGAAAAATGAAACCAAACTGGTTTTTGGAATAATAGAAGTGGCGAGTGGCCATGCCATGCTTGTCTGTTTTAGAGAGCTGAATGGTGTTCCACGAGCGATGACAAGCTAAACACACACTCCCGATCTGACCTCTGTAATGGGTCGGGACTCTGGAGAAGCCATCTTATTGGTCCGACACAAAGAGGTAGATTAGAAAGAGCAGAATGAGATGCCAACCACACCACAACCAAAAGGCTATCCAAAATGCTTTGCATAATGCTATCTGCTTGAAAAGAACATGATTAAGGTGAAATTAACATTGTTTGACTTCAACTGTCATGTGTTGATGCAAATATATGGAAGTTCTGTAGTAGAATATAATCGCACAAGATATTTTTCATTGTTTTTGGCACCAGCAGCACACTACTATATCTTCATCTTGATTCACTGAATGCCATTTTTCAATGTAAATAACTTTGTGATTTGGTCTCCGATAAGACTGATAACCCTTTGCATTATATCTTTTCCAAAGAAAACGGCAATACTGTGTGTACAAACACATTCCAAGAAAGAAAGCACTTCAATTTACTTGTATAAACGACATATAGATACAGTCAAATCAACCACTGAGATGGTTTTTGAATTCTCCTTATGATTAAATTAATCTACTAAATGCTTTAGTAGATTAACTTTTTGAGCAACGACTGCTGCAACACAGCTGCTGAGTCATGTCCACATCTAATACTGGTTTAGTCTATAATTCATGAAAGAAAATCATATCCAAGCTATTAATAAGAAAATAAAGCACTTTAATGTTCACAAATTCTTTGCTTACACAGAAATTAGATCAGAGAAATGTAGACTTAGCTGCTTTGAAGAAAGCTGTGAAAGAGTGCACAAAAGCCATCACAAACAGATCTGAACAAACCATTTGGAGGAACCAAGCCATTCTAGGGTTAAAGAAACTCATTAGGACGTTGCACACCAACCTAGTATCCTACAGAAAACACAAAATGTCCAACAACACCTGTTAATAACTGAGAAACAGTTGAGGAATCAATGCGGCATTGATTTCTCATCTCCTTTGGACTTCATTTTCAGAAGGGTGGTGACAAACATAAGGAGCATTACATCTGAAAGCGAACAGCTTGCCATGGGGAGAACGATGTTCCTGTTGAGAAGTGCATTGGACTTCAGAGACAGGCATATAAAAGAGGTTTGACAATTTGACACAACACACTGCCGAGGGCACCATTGTAAGATAAATTACATTAAAAGCATGTTGGGCAGCAAATGCAAATAGCAAAATCTTTCACATCGATCTTGTCAATATATATATATATATATTTGTATATTTCATCATAGTTATAAAACATACTGTATGCACAATATATACATCGTATTTTCAAATCATATACTTAAGAGATATTAAGATGCACAAAACACACTGTAAACAGATTAATTTGGGCAGTACAAGCAGTTGCAGTGTCAGATGTTTGAAATCTCCATTGGGTTCTTGTCCACCATTTCATGGTTGAGTTTTAAAGGAATCTCAATGTCTAACCTCTTCTTTTTCGGTTTTCTTTTCTTGCAGCAAATGTATGTCACCAACGACACAACGGTCAGAAACAATCCCAGGCAGGTAGCTGTCAGTGCAAGCAGTAACACTTGGTACTCGCCACACATGTTTGGCACTTGTTCTCCCTTCCTCCCTTCCTTATCTGGAGGAAGCTCACCATGGTCAATATCTACACTTCTGGGCAACAAACTCTGAATGAGGGTCTCATTGCTGACTGTTTCATTCACAAACAGGTTGACCAGTATGGTAGAGTAGAGTTCTGGTTGACCGTGGTCTCTGACTTTGACCCACAAACTGTAGAGGCCTCGATTGCTCAAGGCTTTCCTCAAGGTGATGTTTCCCGTGTAGGGGTCGATGTCAAACGAGCCTGGCTCTCCATCCGTTCTCTTGATGATGCTGTACGCAATAACAGCATTCATTCCAGTGTCCCGGTCCACCGCGTAAACCTCCGTTATAGACGTTCCCGGAAGCGTGTTGGGAAGTACCAACATGAACGACTGGTTGGACTGGGGGAAAAGAACAGTTGGAGGGTTATCGTTGACATCCAGGAGAAGAACAGTCACCATTGTGATGCAAGAAAGAGCAGGTTCGCCTCCATCAATTGCCTCGATCCAAACATAATACGTTCCCTGTTGCTCCCGGTCCAGAGGGGTCTTGGCTCGCAACGCTCCTCGTCCGGTGTCAATTACGAAGATGTCGCTCCCATTAAGGATGGACAACGCCACCCAGCCGTTCTCCCCAGCATCCGCATCTGTGACAGTAAGAACGCCAATTTCCCCAAAACCTGGAAAGTTCTCCGGCACAAAGAAGGTGAAGTCCTTGTTGATGAACCTTGGACTGTTGTCATTCCGATCCTGGACGGTGATAATCACAGTGGCGATTGACTCCTTTCTCGGCGTGCCACGGTCTACGGCTCGCACCATGAAACGATACGTCTCCTTTTCCTCTCGGTCAAGAGAAGTGGACACTGTCAGTACCCCGGTTGACCTATCCAAGTCAAAAACGGTGGGAGCGTCGGCACCGAGTAGGTAATACACCTCACCTCTGCATTCACTGTCTGCATCGATGGCCTGAAGCTGAGCGAGGAACGTATTTGGTGGGTTGTTCTCCTCCACTGTGATGTCAATGAAAGATTGCTTGAAAACCGGAGCGTTGTCGTTAACATCCAACACGTGGACTTTCACTACGGTGTTCACTACTAATCCATGAGCGTTACGAACCACAACAA
Source organism: Sinocyclocheilus grahami (assembly GCF_001515645.1). Lineage (NCBI taxonomy): Eukaryota > Metazoa > Chordata > Actinopteri > Cypriniformes > Cyprinidae > Sinocyclocheilus > Sinocyclocheilus grahami. The sequence continues at coordinate 1,403,412 of NW_015505408.1, forward strand.
CCATTTCATAATCCTGTTGCTGCTCATAATCCAATAGCTCGGTGGTCTCAAGCAGGTACTCGTTTTTAAACTGCTCATACGGTACAAGCCTAAATGGACCTGCACCTTCAAGAAGACACTCTATCTTTTGTTGTGGCTCTGTGTTTTTGATGGTAAAAAAAGCAATGGGTGAAAACGGTGGTTCTGATTCACTTAAACTCACAACACCGTCTTTCTCAGAAGCAATGTAACGTGGGATAACCGCCGGAGGCCCGGAGAGCTGTTTGATGACGTGAACGGTAACCGTTGCAACTTCTGGAATACAAGTCGGCCCATTGGCCAGCACGATTAGTTTGTAGAGTTTTCCGGTGTTGTTGTCAATCTTTCCTGCTAGTTTAAGAACTCCAGTGTTTGTATCCAAATGAAACAGGATTCTGCTTTCCTGGGTGACCCGTTCGCTGAAGGCATACTTGATCAAAGCGTTGGCTCCCTCGTCTGGATCGTAGGCTTGTAGATGAGCCAGTTGCATGCCCTTAGTAGCGTTTCCATAAAGAGTAACGTTCACTAGCGACTCTGCAAACTTGGGGCAGTTGTCGTTGACGTCCGTGATGATAATCCTCAGAGTTGCAGTGCCTAGAAGCTGCGGAGAGCCTCCGTCCTCGGCTATAATGTCAGTCACATACTCAGCTTGTGTCTCCCTATCAAGAGACTCGGTAATGATGAGAAAGGGCGTCAGTTCACCGCCTTCGTTCTCCTCTACGTCTAATGTGAAAACTCCATAGTCATTAACAAGCCAGTATGTTTGAACACTATGAATCCCGATGTCAGGATCCACTGCGGATTGCTCCACTGCAAACCTTGCATTAACAGGTGCGTTCTCCGGCACAGACACCCTGATTTCGTCAACGGGGAAATGCGGGCGGTTGTCATTCACATCCTCAATAAGAATTTTAACCTTAACCAGTTGAAAGTACTGTTGAGGAAGGATTAGCACATCCAGAAAGATAGCGCAGCCCTGGCCCTCGTGGGACTCCGCGCACAGAGCCTCTCTGTCAATCTCCACGGCAGATGTGAACAGCTCCCCCGTCGTGTTATTCAGATTCACGTACTGCTGGCTGGCCGTCTTTAGCTCCAGATTGAATGAACGAGGAGGATTGACAGAAAGATCCAATTTTAAGTCTGCACCGATAGCCCCTATGAGTGTCCCTTTAGGTAATCCTTCTTTTATCTTATAGATGAGGTGACTGAAATTTGACGAGCAGGAGAGGGGACTAGTGTACAAGAGGAGGATGAACAAACCCTGAATTAAATAACAGAACAACTATATTAAGCAACAGAAGTATAAGTAAAAAGCATCATACTTTTCAAATCAAATGGTCAAGGAAAGCAAAGTATATATATTTACTGCATACATCTTTTGCATATAAATGATTCATTAAGCACATCAAAAGCAGTTGGGTTTAACATTACTGTATGTGTGTGCTGAGAAGATGGTTGGACTAAATCTAAAAGCCACCCTTACTGATATGATAAAATATTTACCAAATTATTTACCATGATAACTATAATTTCTGTCTTAGCTTCAACATATAGTTTCTCTCTCACCCTCTCTCTCTCCATGTATTTGGATGAGAGTGGTGGTACCACAATTTTAACTAATAACAAAGATATTTTGACAGAAAATATGGATATCACAAGGGACTGCAATGAACCTGCAAACGAAATCATAACACTATATGCTCACACGTGCTTTATGAATCATTGAATATCCTTGAATAATTAGTTTTTAACATAAAACAATGATTCAAATTTATTATACAATCCTTCCAAATACGACTTTGATTCATCTATCTAATAAGTGATTATATAATAATTTTAGATTATATAATTTAAAGATATTATAAAGAGTTACCAATTATTTACTGTTAAGAGAATTCGTTGTCATGATAAATGCCGTTTTCATGAGTGTAAAAAACTTACCCATAACTCTCTTTTGCTGTGCAGGTAGGTTCCTCTTTTAGTGTTCCGCATGTTTCCCGTTCAGTGTTGGCGTCACAGGGAACGGGAGCGGGATGAGTTCACAGGCGCAGCCGCATTCTGAGCGCCGGAGAGCGGCTGAGTTCTCGCTCGCTGCCCGATGCGCGACTGAAGCGCTCTACTCATTCATCCGAACAGACAGGCTGTGGACACGCCCACCGCATGTTAATGAGGGTCGGCGCGACCAACCAGCGTTGACGCAGAGCCAGGAGGTGTGTCTAGAAATACTCATTTGCAAGTTAAATGTTTTTTAGACGTTTAAATAGTTTTGGACCGAATGATTTTTTCTTCTTGCGGTTAAGAAAACATAATCAGCATGACATGAAAAATAATAATGCTGATAATACGTAGGCTGTTCTACTTTCTCAACAATTCCAAATGCATATAATTAAGCAAATAATATCAATTCCGCTTTCTCTACGTTTCTGAATTAATACAACTATGCTAATAATAATAAGCTTGTGGTATTATAAGTCACTTTGCATAAAAGTGGATGCTAAATTATTAAACTAATGTAATTATTTTTTTTAAATATTACATTTAATGTATATGGTTATGTACACAGAGAAAGAAACATCTGGATTCAGCATAGAATATGCTTCTTATCAAGAACTTTTTTTGTCTAGACATTTCTTTAGAGATTAAAAAAATAATCAGAGACCCTCATGAAATGTACTGTAGTGTAGATACAAGTGTGCATTAGAGCGTATGAGTAATTAGACAGTGCAGATGATCAGCCTTGCTGTAACAGAACAATAATTTCCTGGTGGAAGGGAAGCAGAAGAGATATGCATTTGCAGCCCTGCGGTTAAGATTACATTAATTCCCCATTTACATAAAACTCACCAAAGCTGAGAGTAAATATGACTCACTTTCTTTGTCTCGGTCACACTTGCTGAACAATTACCAAACGCTTGTTTATTTGTTAACCGTTGCATTTCCATCATTTTTCTTGCTTTCCAGAGCATCAGTTGATCAGCTGATGATGTGAGGATTACAGAAGGAAGAATCGGAACCATCAGTGTAACCTTCACCAAATCAGATCGTCTTAATCTGAGGGTTTTTAACCTCCTCAACAGATGCTGGCCCTGATTGAGAACATATTGACCATCTGACATCAGCAGAGTCACCACACACAAGCACATGAGCTGTAGCTCTGATTACACACAATGACATTTGAATAAGACGTTGCATCACATGATGTTTAAAATTTGTACATTTGTTTTAGGGTTTTTGTCTTGCTGGTGGAGGAAAAACCTCACAGATGTAATGCACCGGAAGTGGAGCTGTGCCATATCTAAACCAGAAAATCACAGAGTTCAAGGTGCAGGACCTGAACCAGTGAGAACCCCTGAGAACACCTGTGCAGGTAACAAGGAACATTCTGGCAAGGTTCTTTCGAAGTTATGAACAAACGTTCTTACACTAATATTAAAAGAGCGTTTGTTCAATCTGTCTTTACTAATGTTTTCAAAACATTTGCACAAAAACGTTATGTATACGTTTGTATTAGAGAGCGTTTTATTTCTGAAAAATGTTAGATGGATGTTCATCTGACGTGTTGTAAGTGTTACTGCATTTAAGAACATTCAGAGAACTTTCAAAAGTAATTTTCGCCTAATGTTTGCAAAATTGTAAAATGGCACGTTCGTACATATCCAAGAAAAAAATATTTTACAATTCTAAAAAAAACTGGATGTTTTGAATGTTCAGAAAACATTCAGAAGAACTTTTTGATAGCTAATAAAAATGACAAAAACCACAACAAAATTGCTAAAACTTTTAAATTAAAATGCAAACGGACAATGCAAAAAATAAAAATGTATTCAATTAAAAAGAAAGAAAGAAAGAAAGAAAGAAAGTATAATAATATTTCAATGATGCTAAAACAACACTGACAAGGAAAGGTCCTCAAAATTATGAACAAAAGTTCTTCCAGTAACGTTCATAGCATGCTCGTTCAGCGCTCTTTGTTTACTAATGTTCTCAAAGTGTTCGTACGACAATGTTATGGGACATTTCTAAAATGTTTTCATTGGATGTTCATATAACATTTTTTAAATGGTACTACTGTACATGTTTCAGAACGTTCAGAGAACATTCAAAATGAACATTCCCAAAATGTTTGCAAAATTCTAAAATGGAATGTTCCTTGCCATTTGTATGTATCCAAGAAAAAAAGTTTTCAAAACTGAACTAAAAAAAATGGAAACAGAAAATGAAAAAAAAATAATAATAATTCAATATTTAAAATTAAATAAAACAAAAAAATTAAATAAAAAAATAATTTGAATTTTTATAAAAATTCTGCCTTTGTTAATTAATTCTGATGTCATTCCAGATCAATTTACTTTTTTCCATTGAAGACAATTTAAATCATTTGTGCTGAAATCTTCCCTTTGCTGTAGTTCTTAAATCTCTTTTGCATTCACGTACATTCAAATATGAAGCATCAAGACGTGCCGTTCATGGTTTGGGATTGTGAATCGATGTCGTTGAAATCGCACCTGCACACATTAAAACCACAAAGCAGAAATGAGCTCAAATATCTGGATCTAATTCAGATTCACCTGAGCAACCAGCTCTTATATAAATACTCCCTATAATTACATTGGTTATCGTTTTAGCTGCAGGCCAGGATACGTTCGTTCAGTCAGTTACAGAAAGTGTGGCAACACCAGATATCTGTTACTGCTCGTAACCTTTCATTTCAGTTCAGCAGTTCAGACAACAAATAAATATGTTTATCAAAGAATATGATATGTGTTTATAGAACCCTTAGGCCAGAATTATTATATTTTTAGTTAACTGAAGTGTAAAACATTTTATTTCAGATAGTTGCCAAAACAGCATTACTTTTTGTGTAATATAACTTGATTACTAAATAACTAAACTAAAATTGAAATAAAAGTAATACAAATTATTTAGACATCAAAAAAACAATAACTAAGAAAAATGACAAAAGCACACAACAAATTTGCTAAAAATTGAACTAAAATTAAAATTGAAAAAGAAAATGGGGATAAACAGAAAATGAAAAAAGGGAGGAAAAGAACAAATGTCTTTACTAGAACCATTAGGCAAAAAAAAAAAAATCAGTTTTATATTTTTAGTTAACTTAAATGAATTCATAAAAACTTTTATTTCAGCTAGTAGCCAAAGGAACATTTCGGTTTAGTTTAACTTGATCTATAAAAATAACTAATACTAAAACTGAAATAAAAATTGATAAAAACTAAGAAAAAAACACAACAAAATGTAAAATTGAAATGAAACAGGAAATAATAATATCTTGATGCTATAAAAAGTTCATCAAGATGCTGTTCGAAAAAAAAAAATACAATTATCAATGAATTGTTGGTGTATTACAATGTGTGTTTACTAGTACACATAAGCAGTGTTCGAACTATGCCGTGGACTTTGGGGGAGCCCACTTGTTTTTTTTATAACCTGGGGTTGGGGGGGGGGGGGGGGGGGTTTGGGCGCT
>NW_015505408.1:1409060-1410663 GCF_001515645.1 Sinocyclocheilus grahami
CAAAAAATGAAAAAAAAAAAAATAATAATTCAATATTTAAAATTAAATAAAACAAAAAAATTCAATAAAAAAATAATTTGAATTTTTATAAAAATTCTGCCTTTGTTAATTAATTCTGATGTCATTCCAAATCAATTTACTTTTTTCCATTGAAGACAATTTAAATCATTTGTGCTGAAATCTTCCCTTTGCTGTAGTTCTTAAATCTCTTTTGCATTCACGTACATTCAAATATGAAGCATCAAGACGTGCCGTTCATGGTTTGGGATTGTGAATCGATGTCGTTGAAATCGCACCTGCACACATTAAAACCACAAAGCAGAAATGAGCTCAAATATCTGGATCTAATTCAGATTCACCTGAGCAACCAGCTCTTATATAAATACTCCCTATAATTACATTGGTTATCGTTTTAGCTGCAGGCCAGGATACGTTCGTTCAGTCAGTTACAGAAAGTGTGGCAACACCAGATATCTGTTACTGCTCGTAACCTTTCATTTCAGTTCAGCAGTTCAGACAACAAATAAATATGTTTATCAAAGAATATGATATGTGTTTATAGAACCCTTAGGCCAGAATTATTATATTTTTAGTTAACTGAAGTGTAAAACATTTTATTTCAGATAGTTGCCAAAACAGCATTACTTTTTGTGTAATATAACTTGATTACTAAATAACTAAACTAAAATTGAAATAAAAGTAATACAAATTATTTAGACATCAAAAAAACAATAACTAAGAAAAATGACAAAAGCACACAACAAATTTGCTAAAAATTGAACTAAAATTAAAATTGAAAAAGAAAATGGGGATAAACAGAAAATGAAAAAAGGGGGGAAAAGAACAAATGTCTTTACTAGAACCATAAGGCAAAAAAAAAATCAGTTTTATATTTTTAGTTAACTTAAATGAATTCATAAAAACTTTTATTTCAGCTAGTAGCCAAAGGAACATTTCGGTTTAGTTTAACTTGATCTATAAAAATAACTAATACTAAAACTGAAATAAAAATTGATAAAAACTAAGAAAAAAACACAACAAAATGTAAAATTGAAATGAAACAGGAAATAATAATATCTTGATGCTATAAAAAGTTCATCAAGATGCTGTTCGAAAAAAAAAAATACAATTATCAATGAATTGTTGGTGTATTACAATGTGTGTTTACTAGTACACATACTAGAACAATTAGGCAAAAAAAAAAAAATCAGTTGTATATTTTTAGTTAACTTAAATGAATTCATAAAAACTTTTATTTCAGCTAGTAGCCAAAGGAACATTTCGGTTTAGTTTAACTTGATCTATTAAAATAACTAAAACTAAAACTGAAATAAAAATGGATAAAAACTAAGAAAAAAACACGAAACGTAAAATTGAAATGAAACAGGAAATAATAATATCTTGATGCTATAAAAATATCCAAGTTCATCAAGATGCTGTTCGAAAAAAAAAAAAACAATTATCAATGAATTGTTGGTGTATTACAATGTGTGTTTACTAGTACACATAAGCAGTGTTCGAACTATGCCGTGGACTTTGGGGGAGCCCACTTGTTTTTTTTATAACCTGGGGTTGGGGGGGGGGGGGGGGGGGTTTGGGCGCT
>NW_015505408.1:1410836-1413068 GCF_001515645.1 Sinocyclocheilus grahami
GGGTGTTAGTGCGCTTGTGCGTGCTTACAATGACTTACAAAGATACATAACAGCTACAAGTGTATGCACTACTTGCTTTATGCAAGCACTATATAGGATAAATCACTAAACAGGATTGACCCTATTATACTTTATCGACACGAAGTGATAGGTGAAACAACAAACAGCCACCCACAAATAGTCTATAAACAAAGCATCCGGCTGTCTTTGAGTTAACATGAACTAAACATGAGTGGAATTTGCACCGCAGCGCCCCCCACACCTTTAGCATGTATAGTTATCTTTATTGAAGTGAATTAGGTTTAAACCGCTGTCATGCATGAATGAATGATACTTTTGCAATTTTACACTTAATAATCCACAATGATCACATTACACAAAACTGAAATTGCACGTCAAAATAACACATTGTCAACATTTTTTGAGACCCCCCAAAATTTCACAAATCATGTTTTCAGGGGAGCCCATGTCTTATTAAGGGGAGCCGAGCTCCCCCTAGCTCCCCCGTAGTTTGCACCCTGCACATAAGGCAAAAATTCTTTTTTTTTTTGTTCTAATGACTAAATTTTGAACACATTTATGCTACGAAAACAACAAAAGTAACAATGGCGAGATAGAAACTGCTCAAGAGTTTCTGAATGTCTTTTGTCCTGAACTCGTTTCTTCAGCAGGCGTGACGGTGCGTCACATAACCTCGCTCTGTGTGTGTTTGTGTGAGGTTTCGTGACGGCACGCCTCGTCTCCAGTAAAGCCAGAGACCTCTGCTGAACAGGATTTTGGGTAAACTGAGAGCCATTCCTCACTCTTCAGTCCCTCAGGGCATGTACAGTATGTGAGTTTACTGTCTTACAGGAATCAATCAACAGACAGTTTGTCAAGTACTTTTGAGGGCTATTTCACAAAATTGCAATTACGTTAAGGAGGTCAATGCATTCTCTTTTTTTCATAATATTTTGCATATATAATAAGTTCGCTTATGCTAAATAAAATAAAAATAGATTTGCAAATTAAATTAATAAATACATTTTTTATTTAGTTTAGTGATTATATATATGTTTTTAATTTTTTTTGTTTATGTTTTGTGGGGGGGGGGGGGGGCGTATATATTTATCTAATAAATGTATTTTATTGGGGGATTTATTTTTATTTATTTATTTACTTACTAATTAAAAAAATTAATTTATTTTATTGGGATTTAATGAGTACATTTATTTCATTTATTTGTTTACAATATATATTTATTGGAGTGGAATTTATTTATATTATTTTATTGTTTTTATTTTTCAATTGAGTATATTATTTTATTGGGGGGTGGGGGGGGTTATATATATTTATTTAATAAATTGTATTTAATACGTTTATTGGGGCATTTATTTACTACATTTGCTTTATAGATGATTTATTTAGGTTAGGGTTATTTTATGGTTGAATTAATTAATTAATACATTTATTTATTTAGTACATACATTTTTTGGGGGGTATTTATTTACTACATTTATTGGGTTAGGGTTACTTTTAATGCTGTGATTTTTTCTATTAAAACCTGTATCCAGACATGTTTTGAGGACAAATATTCTTGATTTTAAATTCATGATCTTCTCTCAAAAGGCAAAAACAAAGGAATACTGCAGGTATCATGTTGAGAGCTTTAAGACTCTGTTGTCTGAAGGATCATGATTGTGAAACTGCTTGTGTGGCACAAAAACACGTGTGGAATGTTTTGGCACCAATACAAAACCCGCATTAATCATGCTTTATATACCGTACACATGATACTGCTACCATGGGTGTCCTGCATTAGTGATTTTACTATAGTACCCAGTATATTTCACCACAGTTATGCAAGTGAAGCCTGACTGAAACAGAGTGACATGTTGAACTGTTTCTGTTGTGTAAGTGTGTATTTGATGAGACTGATGACTCACGACTCTCTCTCTCTGCAGTGCGGTGGGTGGATCTGGAATGCAGCTGCACATTAATAATCACGGTATTATTTTCTTTATTTGCTGATTAGTATTAAATATCATGAGAATGGAACTCTGAGTTGAAGTTGCGCTTCATCGTGGAAAGTTCACGGGCCAATCAGCTTTAAACTTTTTCAATCAGCTTTTTATTTTCGTTTATTTTTTGAGGCAAAACACTGCATGCAAAAAATAATAATAATTCGCCTGATTTATATAATATTCGATTCTTAATGTATATATATATATATATATATATATATATATATAT
>NW_015505408.1:1413255-1459682 GCF_001515645.1 Sinocyclocheilus grahami
AAGTAAAACATTTCAAAAGTTTTTTTGTTTTAATTTTGATGATAAGAGCTTACAGCTCATGAAAGTCAAAAATCCTGAATCTCAAAGTATTAGAATATTTCCTAAGATAAATAAAAAAAAAGGATTTGCAAAACAGAAAAGTTCAAGTTCTTTATAGTATGTTGATTTCTGCACTCAATACTTGGTCGGGGCTCGTTTGGCACAAACTCCAGCATCAGTGAGGTGTGGCATGAAGCGATCAGCCTGTGGCTCTGCTGAGAAACTATTGAGCTTCAGCTCAGATCCACTGTTTCTCATCTTTCTCTTGAAAATACCCCATAGATTCCATATGGGCTTCAGGTCAGGCATGTTGGCTGGCCAATCAAGCACAGTAATATCATGGTCAGCAAAGGACTTGGAAGTGGTTTTGGCAGTGTGAGCAGGTGCTAAAGTCCTGCTGGGAAAAGGGCCAGCAGAGGTTGTACTTCCTTCGCCAGCTGAGGAAGTTCAACCTGTCACAGGATCTGCTGAAACAGTTCTACTCCGCCATTATTGAATCCATCCTCTGCACTTCTATAACTGTCTGGTTCAGCTCAGCTACCAAATCTGACCTCAGAAGACTTCAGAGGGTAGTCCGGACTGCTGAGCGAATCATTGGTACAACCCTCCCTTCTCTCCAAGAACTGTACTCATCCAGAGTGAGCAAAAGGACTGGCAAAATCACTCTGGACCCCTCACATCCAGCACACTCCCTCTTTGAACTGTTGCCATCTGGTCAAAGCTACAGAGCTCTGAGCACCAGAACGGCCAGACACAGGAACAGTTTCTTCCCTCAGGCCATCCATCTCATGAACACTTGACAATAACTGTGGAACACACACTATTTATTCACTCATACACTTATTTATCTAACACACATACTCAGTCTACATTTCAATTTGCACATAATATACCTGTACATACAACTGTCACCTGCACATACAATTGTCGATTTGTATATTTTTATTCCTTATTTACTTGTTCTATTTTTTTATTTTTTATTATCTGTTTTTTTGTTCTGTCACTGTCATTCTGTTACACTGTGGAAGCTTCTGTCAAGAAAACTAATTCCTTGTATGTGTAAACATACCTAGCAATAAAGTTCATTCTGATTCTGATTCTGAAAAGGAAATCAGCATCTCCATAAAGCTTGTCAGCAGATGGAAGCATGAAGTGCTCCAAAATCTCCTGCTAGGCGGCTGCATTGACTTTGGACTTGATAAAACACAATGGAGTAACACCAGCAGACGTCACAGCACCCAAATCATCTCTGACTTCAGAAACTTCACACTGGATTTCAAGCAGCTTGGATTCTGTGCCTCTCCAGTCTTCCTCCAGACTCCACATCTCATGAACACTTGACAATAACTGTGGAACACACACTATTTATTCACTCATACACTTATTTATCTAACACACATACTCAGTCTACATTTCAATTTGCACATAATATACCTGTACATACAACTGTCACCTGCACATACAATTGTCGATTTGTATATTTTTATTCCTTATTTACTTGTTCTATTTTTTTATTTTTTATTATCTGTTTTTTTGTTCTGTCACTGTCATTCTGTTACACTGTGGAAGCTTCTGTCAAGAAAACTAATTCCTTGTATGTGTAAACATACCTAGCAATAAAGTTCATTCTGATTCTGATTCTGAAAAGGAAATCAGCATCTCCATAAAGCTTGTCAGCAGATGGAAGCATGAAGTGCTCCAAAATCTCCTGCTAGACAGCTGCATTGACTTTGGACTTGATAAAACACAATGGAGCAACACCAGCAGACGTCACGGCACCCAAATCATCTCTGACTTCAGAAACTTCACACTGGACTTCAAGCAGCTTGGATTCTGTGCCTCTCCACTCTTCCTCCAGACTCCAGACCTTGATTTCCAAATGAAATGCAAAATTTACTTTGATCTGAAAAGAGGACTTTGGAGCACTGAGCAACAGTCCAGCTCTTTTTCTCCTTAGCCCAGGTAAGATGCTTCTGACATTGTTTCTGTTTCAGAAGTGGCTTGGTAGCCCTTTTCCTGAAGACGTCTGAGCGTAGTGACTCTTGATGCGCTGACTACAGCTTCAGTCCACTCCTTGTGAAGCTCTCCCAAGTGTTTGAATCGGCTTTGCTTAACAGTTTTCTCAAGCTTGCGGTCATTCCTGTTGCTTGGGCACCTTTTCTTACCCGATTTCTTCCTTCCAGTCAACTTTGCATTTAATATGCTTTGATACAGCACTCTGTGAAGTAATGACCTTCTGTGACTTACCCTCTTTGTGGAGGGTGTCAATGATCGTCTTCTGGACCATTGCCAAGTCAGCAGTCTTCCCCATTATTGTGCTTTCAAAGAACAAGAGATACCCGCAATTTATACTATAGGGATGCTCATTTAATGAAACTCAAATGTAAATATTCTAATATTTTGGGATACTGGATAAAACAAACACAACTTTACATGTAATGAATCTAGAATATATGAAAGTTTCACTTTTTGAAATTAGTTACAAAAAAATTATTTATTATTAGAATTATCAATGTTGGCAACAGTTGTGCTTTTGGGAACTGCAATGCTTTTTTCAGGATTCTTTTATAAATAAAAAGTTAAAAAGAACAGCATTTATTTACAATTAAAATCTTTTCTAACAATATGAGTCTTTACTATCACTTTTTTCCATTTGACACATCCTTGCTGAATAAAAAGTATTCATTACTTTCAAAAAAAGAAAGAAAAAAATGTACGGACTCCAAAGTATGTAAATTGTATATTGTAACACAAGATTTCCATTTTGAATAAATGCTGTTTTTTTATTTTATATTTATAAAAGAATACTGAAAAAAGTATGAAGCAGCACAACTGTTTCCAACATTGATAATAAATCAGCATATTAGAATGATTTCTGAAGATCATGTGACACTGAAGACTGGAGTAATGATGATGATAAATTCAGCTGCACATCACAGATATACATTATATTTTAAAGTATATTAAAACAGAAAACCAATATTAGAAATTGAAATAATATCTCACAATATTACAGTTTTTCCTGTATTTTTGATCAAATACAGCCTTGATGAGAAACTTTGTTAAAAAATATTAAAAATCTTACTGATCCCAAACTTTTGAACGGTAGTGTATATATATATATATACATGTGTGTGTGTGATGACTATTTTTAAACATGAAATACATTTCATAATACAAAACAATAGTCTTAATATACTGAGTAATCAACTGAGGACTGTGGCGATATTTATTAGTGAAACTAATTCACCTTATTACTGTATCCAATAACAATTTCCACACCTTATCTTATGCGTCTCATTGAATAGGATAACAAATATTGTGTTTTGAGAAACAGTTTATACACACACTGCCATCATCTGGTGAAAGACGCACACACTGAGTTTCACAAGTGAGCACATAGTTCTCTTTAATTATAAAACAACAGTATTCATTCATGATCAACAACCACACAGACTTCGATTCATGCATTATTATATAGCTTTCAATTAGACTGACCTCTGATCAGACAAATTACAAAAACATGAACATACAAATGACAGATATAACATGATATCTGCACACAATAAACAGCTGCTGTCACAATCTACACACGTCGCAACAGACAACGCTACTACGTACATTTCATATAACTTTAATATTTGGACAGCCAGTTTTTTGCATTTTCCATTTTCATATACGCCTACAGACCGACCGACTAATTTGCATACGTCATACGTAAATAAAAAATTAAAATTTTAACAAAAATAGCACAGGTCAAATATAACATCTACACATTACAGTACTTAATTTCTCCTGAGTCCCATGTTCCAACAGGAAGAGCGTTTAGTGAGTTGACATGTATGTACAAAATGTAAAACGAAGATAAAGAAGAAAAGAACTTGCATAATGCATGATTTTTAAAAGAATTTCAAAAAGCTCTAAGTGGACATTTAGCACCATATATGCATCATATGAACATTTCGGGGGAAAGATCAGCAAACTGTGTCTCCAAGGCACTTCAGAATCCGAACAAAAAATACATTTATTTCTGAAATAGTGGCATGATTTATGAGTGTATCTTTTTTTTCTTTGTAAAAGTACATGCAAGCGTAAACATTGCACTTCACAGAATGGTTAAAAAGACCCTCTTCGAACTCAGGCTCGTCTAGGATCCATCTGGTCTAGAGAGGTAAAACGCAGCATAACAGAGGTGCAGCATCCGGACGCTGGAGGTATCTCCGGCTTGGTGTTTGGAGGAGAGATTCCCAGCTGTGTGGAGGCCCATCAGATGCATCTCCACACGAACACACTGAGAGACCGAGGAGACGCATTAATAAGAGTTCAGACAGACCGACGGACTGATAGACAGATAGATGTGAGCTCACCTACAGTCGTTGCCTCCTACACTTATCACATATTTGTCGTCATAAGAGAAACGGATGTTGGTCACGTGGGCAGAGTGGCCGAAGTAACGCTTGTGTTTGGCCTGTGAAGAAATGCATGAAGAAAACCATCAGTAAAAATATCCAATGCTCTAAAATAAATCATTCAAGGCTTAAGGGATAATGTGTTTAATAACACTAGTTCAATAATATAGGGTTAATATGGTTGATTATAATAAAGTTTATTAATGAAGGGTTAATATGGTTAATTATAATAAGGGTTAATAATAAAGGATTAATGTGGATAACACGAATAAGGATTAATAAAGGGTTAATATGGTTACAAAAGGTTAATTATAAAGTGTTCATAAAAGAATAACATGGTTAATAATAAGGGGTTAATATGGATAATTATAATAAAGTTTATTAATGAAGGGTTAATATGGTTAATTATAATAAGGGTTAATAATAAAGGATTAATGTGGATAACACGAATAAGGATTAATAAAGGGTTAATATGGTTACAAAAGGTTAATTATAAAGTGTTCATAAAAGAATAACATGGTTAATAATAAGGGGTTAATATGGATAATTATAATAAAGTTTATTAATGAAGGGTTAATATGGTTAATTATAATAAGGGTTAATAATAAAGGATTAATGTGGATAACACGAATAAGGATTAATAAAGGGTTAATATGGTTACAAAAGGTTAATTATAAAGTGTTCATAAAAGAATAACATGGTTAATAATAAGGGGTTAATATGGATAATTATAATAAAGTTTATTAATGAAGGGTTAATATGGTTAATTATAATAAGGGTTAATAATAAAGGATTAATGTGGATAACACGAATAAGGATTAATAAAGGGTTAATATGGTTACAAAAGGTTAATTATAAAGTGTTCATAAAAGAATAACATGGTTAATAATAAGGGGTTAATATGGATAATTATAATAAAGTTTATTAATGAAGGGTTAATATGGTTAATTATAATAAGGGTTAATAATAAAGGATTAATGTGGATAACACGAATAAGGATTAATAAAGGGTTAATATGGTTACAAAAGGTTAATTATAAAGTGTTCATAAAAGAATAACATGGTTAATAATAAGGGGTTAATATGGATAATTATAATAAAGTTTATTAATGAAGGGTTAATATGGTTAATTATAATAAGGGTTAATAATAAAGGATTAATGTGGATAACACGAATAAGGATTAATAAAGGGTTAATATGGTTACAAAAGGTTAATTATAAAGTGTTCATAAAAGAATAACATGGTTAATAATAAGGGGTTAATATGGATAATTATAATAAAGTTTATTAATGAAGGGTTAATATGGTTAATTATAATAAGGGTTAATAATAAAGGATTAATGTGGATAACACGAATAAGGATTAATAAAGGGTTAATATGGTTACAAAAGGTTAATTATAAAGTGTTCATAAAAGAATAACATGGTTAATAATAAGGGGTTAATATGGATAATTATAATAAAGTTTATTAATGAAGGGTTAATATGGTTAATTATAATAAGGGTTAATAATAAAGGATTAATGTGGATAACACGAATAAGGATTAATAAAGGGTTAATATGGTTACAAAAGGTTAATTATAAAGTGTTCATAAAAGAATAACATGGTTAATAATAAGGGGTTAATATGGATAATTATAATAAAGTTTATTAATGAAGGGTTAATATGGTTAATTATAATAAGGGTTAATAATAAAGGATTAATGTGGATAACACGAATAAGGATTAATAAAGGGTTAATATGGTTACAAAAGGTTAATTATAAAGTGTTCATAAAAGAATAACATGGTTAATAATAAGGGGTTAATATGGATAATTATAATAAAGTTTATTAATGAAGGGTTAATATGGTTAATTATAATAAGGGTTAATAATAAAGGATTAATGTGGATAACACGAATAAGGATTAATAAAGGGTTAATATGGTTACAAAAGGTTAATTATAAAGTGTTCATAAAAGAATAACATGGTTAATAATAAGGGGTTAATATGGATAATTATAATAAAGTTTATTAATGAAGGGTTAATATGGTTAATTATAATAAGGGTTAATAATAAAGGATTAATGTGGATAACACGAATAAGGATTAATAAAGGGTTAATATGGTTACAAAAGGTTAATTATAAAGTGTTCATAAAAGAATAACATGGTTAATAATAAGGGGTTAATATGGATAATTATAATAAAGTTTATTAATGAAGGGTTAATATGGTTAATTATAATAAGGGTTAATAATAAAGGATTAATGTGGATAACACGAATAAGGATTAATAAAGGGTTAATATGGTTACAAAAGGTTAATTATAAAGTGTTCATAAAAGAATAACATGGTTAATAATAAGGGGTTAATATGGATAATTATAATAAAGTTTATTAATGAAGGGTTAATATGGTTAATTATAATAAGGGTTAATAATAAAGGATTAATGTGGATAACACGAATAAGGATTAATAAAGGGTTAATATGGTTACAAAAGGTTAATTATAAAGTGTTCATAAAAGAATAACATGGTTAATAATAAGGGGTTAATATGGATAATTATAATAAAGTTTATTAATGAAGGGTTAATATGGTTAATTATAATAAGGGTTAATAATAAAGGATTAATGTGGATAACACGAATAAGGATTAATAAAGGGTTAATATGGTTACAAAAGGTTAATTATAAAGTGTTCATAAAAGAATAACATGGTTAATAATAAGGGGTTAATATGGATAATTATAATAAAGTTTATTAATGAAGGGTTAATATGGTTAATTATAATAAGGGTTAATAATAAAGGATTAATGTGGATAACACGAATAAGGATTAATAAAGGGTTAATATGGTTACAAAAGGTTAATTATAAAGTGTTCATAAAAGAATAACATGGTTAATAATAAGGGGTTAATATGGATAATTATAATAAAGTTTATTAATGAAGGGTTAATATGGTTAATTATAATAAGGGTTAATAATAAAGGATTAATGTGGATAACACGAATAAGGATTAATAAAGGGTTAATATGGTTACAAAAGGTTAATTATAAAGTGTTCATAAAAGAATAACATGGTTAATAATAAGGGGTTAATATGGATAATTATAATAAAGTTTATTAATGAAGGGTTAATATGGTTAATTATAATAAGGGTTAATAATAAAGGATTAATGTGGATAACACGAATAAGGATTAATAAAGGGTTAATATGGTTACAAAAGGTTAATTATAAAGTGTTCATAAAAGAATAACATGGTTAATAATAAGGGGTTAATATGGATAATTATAATAAAGTTTATTAATGAAGGGTTAATATGGTTAATTATAATAAGGGTTAATAATAAAGGATTAATGTGGATAACACGAATAAGGATTAATAAAGGGTTAATATATCTGAAAAGAGGACTTTGGAGCACTGAGCAACAGTCCAGCTCTTTTTCTCCTTAGCCCAGGTAAGATGCTTCTGACATTGTTTCTGTTTCAGAAGTGGCTTGGTAGCCCTTTTCCTGAAGACGTCTGAGCGTAGTGACTCTTGATGCGCTGACTCCAGCTTCAGTCCACTCCTTGTGAAGCTCTCCCAAGTGTTTGAATCGGCTTTGCTTAACAGTTTTCTCAAGCTTGCGGTCATTCCTGTTGCTTGGGCACCTTTTCTTACCCGATTTCTTCCTTCCAGTCAACTTTGCATTTAATATGCTTTGATACAGCACTCTGTGAAGTAATGACCTTCTGTGACTTACCCTCTTTGTGGAGGGTGTCAATGATCGTCTTCTGGACCATTGCCAAGTCAGCAGTCTTCCCCATTATTGTGCTTTCAAAGAACAAGAGATACCCGCAATTTATACTATAGGGATGCTCATTTAATGAAACTCAAATGTAAATATTCTAATATTTTGGGATACTGGATAAAACAAACACAACTTTACATGTAATGAATCTAGAATATATGAAAGTTTCACTTTTTGAAATTAGTTACAAAAAAATTATTTATTATTAGAATTATCAATGTTGGCAACAGTTGTGCTTTTGGGAACTGCAATGCTTTTTTCAGGATTCTTTTATAAATAAAAAGTTAAAAAGAACAGCATTTATTTACAATTAAAATCTTTTCTAACAATATGAGTCTTTACTATCACTTTTTTCCATTTGACACATCCTTGCTGAATAAAAAGTATTCATTACTTTCAAAAAAAGAAAGAAAAAAATGTACGGACTCCAAAGTATGTAAATTGTATATTGTAACACAAGATTTCCATTTTGAATAAATGCTGTTTTTTTATTTTATATTTATAAAAGAATACTGAAAAAAGTATGAAGCAGCACAACTGTTTCCAACATTGATAATAAATCAGCATATTAGAATGATTTCTGAAGATCATGTGACACTGAAGACTGGAGTAATGATGATGATAAATTCAGCTGCACATCACAGATATACATTATATTTTAAAGTATATTAAAACAGAAAACCAATATTAGAAATTGAAATAATATCTCACAATATTACAGTTTTTCCTGTATTTTTGATCAAATACAGCCTTGATGAGAAACTTTGTTAAAAAATATTAAAAATCTTACTGATCCCAAACTTTTGAACGGTAGTGTATATATATATATATACATGTGTGTGTGTGATGACTATTTAAACATGAAATACATTTCATAATACAAAACAATAGTCTTAATATACTGAGTAATCAACTGAGGACTGTGGCGATATTTATTAGTGAAACTAATTCACCTTATTACTGTATCCAATAACAATTTCCACACCTTATCTTATGCGTCTCATTGAATAGGATAACAAATATTGTGTTTTGAGAAACAGTTTATACACACACTGCCATCATCTGGTGAAAGACGCACACACTGAGTTTCACAAGTGAGCACATAGTTCTCTTTAATTATAAAACAACAGTATTCATTCATGATCAACAACCACACAGACTTCGATTCATGCATTATTATATAGCTTTCAATTAGACTGACCTCTGATCAGACAAATTACAAAAACATGAACATACAAATGACAGATATAACACGATATCTGCGCACGATAAACAGCTGCTGTCATGTCATTGGCTACAAACAGCACATCGCAATCTACACACATCGCAACAGACAACGCTACTACGTACATTTCATATAACTGTAATATTTGGACAGTGAGTTTTTTGCATTTTCAATTTCCATATACGCCCACAGACAGACCGACCGAGTAATTTGCATACGTCATACGCAAGTACATACATAAAAAATTAATATTTTAACAAATAGCACAGGTCAAATATAACGTCAACACATTACAGTACTTAATTTCTCCTGAGTCCCATGTTCCAACAGGAAGAGCGTTTAGTGAGTTGACATGTATGTACAAAATGTAAAACGAAGATAAAGAAGAAAAGAACTTGCATAATGCATGATTTTTAAAAGAATTTCAAAAAGCTCTAAGTGGACATTTAGCACCATATATGCATCATATGAACATTTCGGGGGAAAGATCAGCAAACTGTGTCTCCAAGGCACTTCAGAATCCGAACAAAAAATACATTTATTTCTGAAATAGTGGCATGATTTATGAGTGTATCTTTTTTTTCTTTGTAAAAGTACATGCAAGCGTAAACATTGCACTTCACAGAATGGTTAAAAAGACCCTCTTCGAACTCAGGCTCGTCTAGGATCCATCTGGTCTAGAGAGGTAAAACGCAGCATAACAGAGGTGCAGCATCCGGACGCTGGAGGTATCTCCGGCTTGGTGTTTGGAGGAGAGATTCCCAGCTGTGTGGAGGCCCATCAGATGCATCTCCACACGAACACACTGAGAGACCGAGGAGACGCATTAATAAGAGTTCAGACAGACCGACGGACTGATAGACAGATAGATGTGAGCTCACCTACAGTCGTTGCCTCCTACACTTATCACATATTTGTCATCGTTAGAGAAACGGATGTTGGTCACGTGGGCTGAGTGGCCGAAGTAACGCTTGTGTTTGGCCTGTGAAGAAATGCATGAAGAAAACCATCAGTAAAAATATCCAATGCTCTAAAATAAATCATTCAAGGCTTAAGGGATAATGTGTTTAATAACACTAGTTCAATAATATAGGGTTAATATGGTTGATTATAATAAAGTTTATTAATGAAGGGTTAATATGGATAATTATAATAAAGTTTATTAATGAAGGGTTAATATGGTTAACAATAAAGGTTAAAATAAGGGTTAATATGGTTAATTATAATAAGGGTTAATAATAAAGGATTAATGTGGATAACACGAATAAGGATTAATAAAGGGTTAATATGGTTACAAAAGGTTAATTATAAAGTGTTCATAAAAGAATAACATGGTTAATAATAAGGGGTTAATATGGATAATTATAATAAAGTTTATTAATGAAGGGTTAATATGGTTAATTATAATAAGGGTTAATAATAAAGGATTAATGTGGATAATACGAATAAGGATTATTAAAGGGTTAATATGGTTAAAAAGGTTAATTATAAGTGTTAATAAAAGATTAACATGGTTAATAAGGGGTTAATATGGTTAATTATAATAAAGCTTATTAATGAAGAGTTAATACGGTTAACAATAAAGGTTAAAATAAGGGTTAATATGGTTAATTATAAAAAGGGTTAATAATAAAGTATTAATGTGGATAATACGAATAAGGATTATTAAAGGGTTAATATGGTTAAAAAGGTTAATTATAAGTGTTAATAAAAGATTAACATGGTTAATAATAAGGGGTTCATATGGTTAATAATACTAAGGTTCGATAATAAAGGGTTAATGTGGTTAATTAAAGTTATTAATGAGGGTGATATAATTAATGGTTAATATAGTTAAAAATAAAGGTTAGTTATAAGTGTTAATAATTAAAGATTAACATGGTTAATAATTAAAGGTTATTATGGTTGATAAGATTAGCTTTTAAATATTAAATCTTATTAATAATAAGGTTTAAAATAAAGGATTAATATAGTTAATAATACTAAGGTTCGATAATAAAGGGTTAATGTGGTTAATTAAAGTTATTAATGAGGGTGATATAATTAATGGTTAATATAGTTAAAAATAAAGGTTAGTTATAAGTGTTAATAATTAAAGATTAACATGGTTAATAATTAAAGGTTATTATGGTTGATAAGATTAGCTTTTAAATATTAAATCTTATTAATAATAAGGTTTAAAATAAAGGATTAATATAGTTAATAATACTAAGGTTTGATAATAGGTTTATATGGTTAATAATAAGATATAATAATAAAGGGTTAACATGGACAGTAATAAGGTTTCATAATTAAGGGTTAATATGGTTAATAATACTAAGGTTTAATAATAAAGGGTTAACATGGACAGTAATAAGGTTTAATAATTAAGGGTTAATATGGTTAATAATACTAAGGTTTCATAATAAAGGGTTAACATGGACAGTAATAAGGTTTAATAATTAAGGGTTAATATGGTTAATAATACTAAGGTTTCATAATAAAGGGTTAACATGGACAGTAATAAGGTTTAATAATTAAGGGTTAATATGGCTAATAATACTAAGGTTTCATAATAGGTTTATATGGTTAATACTAAGGTTTAATAATAAAGGGTTAACATGGACAGTAATTTTTTTATTATAATAAGGGTTAATAGTAAAGGGTTAATGTGGTTAGTAATACTAAGGTTTGATAGTAAAGGGTTAATATGGTTAATTATAATAAGGGTCCATAATAAATAATCAATATGGTTAATAATAATAAGGGTTAATAATAAAGGGTTATTATGGTTGATAATAATAAGATTTAATATTAAAGCTAATATGATTAATAATAAGGTTTAAAAATAAAGGATTAATATGGTTAATAATAAAGGTTTATATGGTTAATAATAAGGGTTCAAAATAAAATGTTAATATGGGTTTATATTAATAAGGTAAGAGTTAATGTTAATAATAAGGATTAATAATAAAGAGTTAATATGGCTAATCATAATTGGTTAATATTGTTAATAATAAGGGTTACTAAGGGTTAATTTTGTGTGTATATATACAGTATATATAAATTAACAAAGACTAATAAATGCTTAGTTGTTAGTTCATATTATTGCATTAACTAAATAAACCTTACGTAAAATGTAACCGTAATTTCATATTTCAAGTGTTCACATGAGTTTGGATATATGTTATATCCAAGTTTATCTGAATACATACAGAATACTCATGCAAAGTGATTTACATTACGTATATAATTAATCTGCCTGATTTTTTTATTTTGTTTGAAATATAACTATATTATCAGTCAACTTCGCTAAATGTGACTACAAAGCCTGAAAAGAAAAAAATGGGTAATATGAAAAACACTATAGAAATAAATTTGACTTGAGTCACGGTTGACTCACAAATTTCTCGGAGCAGGGGAAGTCGAAGAGCTTCACGAGTCCAAAATCATCTCCGGTGGCCACGTTGAGCCCGGCGTGAGAAACACAGGCGCAGTTCACGTCTGCCTTCTCTGCGTTACGCGGCCAGATGCCCAGAACCTCGTCACCCAGAACACTGTACAGGAGGAAGAGCTTTACTACAGGACACTGACGTCATTTCTGAGGACCGTTTACTGCACAGATCTGTGTCCTCACCTGGTCCAGGTCGCCCAGGTGATCCGGTCAATCAGGGCTTGCTCTGTGACGATCTTCCCGCTGGGAACCTCATGAACCTGACGCTTATATGAACCGGTAGAGACCTGCACACAAAGTTTAAATCATATCAGTGTTACTTACATAGACTACATGAAAATTATATTTAGTTTCAACCTTCATATACCAAAACATATTTCAAAATGTATTTCAGGGGCTCCTACATTTAAGCTAAATGCAAATGTGAATGGAATAGCCTAATAGAGATCAAACTAGATTTTCTATCCGCCATTTAAAATGTAAAATAAAAGATTTTATAGTAGAGAAACGGGAATGTTTCAAAAAATATTTGGCTACAAATAAGACAGAGGCAAAGTTCAACAAATGACGTTTTTCTTCAAATGTGACGTGAATACATTTTTTCACATTTAAATATAAGAAGGGCAAAATATATATTTTGTAATTATTTAAAAAATACATTTTTTTAAATATTTGCTCAAAAACATAGAAAAGGTGGCCAAAAACAATGGTGGTAAATATGTCTACATAAATGTATTTTGATATTTAAAAATATAT
The DNA here is from genome assembly GCF_001515645.1 of Sinocyclocheilus grahami. NCBI lineage: Eukaryota > Metazoa > Chordata > Actinopteri > Cypriniformes > Cyprinidae > Sinocyclocheilus > Sinocyclocheilus grahami. The sequence continues at coordinate 1,426,882 of NW_015505408.1, forward strand.
TTTATTTTATTTTATTTTTTAGCACATTAATACGGTTTTATTGTTGTGACTCTAATTTGAAAAAAATCTGTATATTATGAAGTGCCATATAAATAAAGGTGACTTGACATGTTTTAAGGGACTAAGTGCCAAGTATATGTTCGTTTTGAATTGTTCTATTGAACTGTACAGGAAACTAAAAAAATCTCCAGTGCACAAAACGGTTTAAATTTCACATGCGTTTTAGCTAATAACTTTGAAGCCGATGTTTTTAAACATGAAATATTTTGGTTGACTCGAACTCCATGCAACACCCTTTATTTGTGCAAAATGTGCATGCACAAAAACTTAATTTGTGTGCATTAAGAAATATTTTGTTGCATTACATCTCTGCTGTGTATGTTATCAAAATGATCTATTTCTGTTTATTTAGTCCTCAATATGTTTTCTGAATGATTTGTACCTCAATGTATTTGCTGTCGGCAGAGAAGTCCAGCTGGATCACAAATCCAGGAATATCTTTGCAGTAGCCGATCCGGTTGAGAGACGGCCCCAGAGTCAGATCATAGAAATCGACAGCGCACTCCACCGAGCCGACGGCCAGCAGCCGGTTATCAGAGCTGAACCTGCGTGAGAAACACGGCTTGAGAACGTATGCTTTCATGATCATGTGTTTTGTTGTGTATTTGTCATGCAGTGTCTCTTCTGACCGAATGTCCTGGATGGCCACACTGCGGTCTCTCTTCTTGCCCCATACGGTCAGTGAATTCACCAGCAGCACGATGAACTCTCCGTTCTCCATCCCGATGGACACCATCTCACCGTTCTGACTGTACGCCGTGCACTTCGCCGGATGACCCAGACTGACTTTGTTCAGGAGTTTCTGGAAGACAAACAATTATCAACCCTCTGGTGCTCTTCGGTCATTTCTAATCTGAAATCTAATCTAATCTAATCTGAATTTTACGTTTCAGTTTTGGAGTATTTTTTTACTTCAGAATGTTACAAAACTTTTGGCACTTGCTATGTGAAAACACACAAAAAAATCAACCAATCAACCAATCAATCAAGCTTTGAAAAAGTTAAATGGTTCTGAAAAAAATGGTGAAATGACGAATGGGAAACAAGTGGGAAATATATATTTTATATACAATTTGAAATTGGTATTTTAGTGCATTTTTCATAACAGTTGACTTCTATAATATTTTTAATAGTGCTGTCAATCGATAAAAAAAAGGAACTAATTAATCGCACATTTTTTCTGAAATTAATCATGATTAATCCCATCGAAGTTATTAAATATACTTTTATATTGCAATAAATTAACATTCAATCTTCAAATTAATGTAGAGACAACATAAAGATAGTATATTTTAAATATTTAATTGCATTTTTTTTATGACTGAAGGCGTGTATCACTGATACCAATACTACTGATGTCTCTAGGAAATTGCTATTTTTTCCTAATATTTAACCATTCAACATTACAGTATAATTGAGAGCTATCAATTTTAACATTCATTAGACTTAAAAAAACAACAACTTCTAATTTAAGTGAACTTAAAAGTATCTTCACATAAACCCATTATAATGAATGTCATATTTAGCTGCCTGTGCCCTTCAGCAAGTAGGAAATATACAGAAATTGAATAAAGTGATCAAACACTAAATTCTAATTCAAATATAGATGAATCCTTAAAGCTACAAAGTTACTGATTTCCTCCGGTTTTTCTCTTGTTCTATGATGAACAGACATCGCAGCAGCTGGGATATCAGGTTATTTGGCTGCTATGACTTTAAGAGCTGCCGCTGCTGAACGTGAGAGTCTAATATGCTAATTTGCTGCTCAAGAAACATTTCTGATTATTATCAATGTTGAAAACAGTTGGGCTGATTCACATTTTTGTGGAAACTGTGATATATTTTATGTTTCAGGATTCTTTGATGAACAAAAAGTTCGAAAGAGCAGCATTTATTTAAAATAGAACTCTTTTGCAACATCACAAATGTCTTTACTGTCACTTTTAAACATTTCCTTGCTGAATAAAAATACTAATTGTATCGTCTTATTGACCCTAAACTGTTGAGCTGTAGTGTAAAATCCTCTCTTCTCACTCCACTACCCACAATCCCTCACCTTATCGGCCAGGTCCCAGATGCGGATGGTTCCATCATCGCTGGCGGAAATGAAGACGTCTTTGGAGGGGTGTGTGGCCAGACCCCAGATGCGCCCCTGTGTGTGTCCGTTTATCATGGTGTTGGAGGCGGCGTTCTTCTCTCCAACCTCGATGATCTCGCCATCCTTCGTTCCCACCAAGATCTTTCCCTGCCATCCAATAAACAAACTTACGTACTACTGTCTTTCTACTAAACTTACACTTGAAATGGGTGCTTATGAAGCATGACTGACCTTTCCTCTGCACACAGATCTGACCGTCTCAACAGGAAGCCCCGTCTCCAGCTGAAACGCTCTACATCTCTTCATTTCCTGATCCCACAGTTTCACAGCGCCGCCCTCTTTAGTCCTGCACATACATAATGAAGCAATGACACTATGCTCATGTTTTGTGTGCACATAGTATCACTTTAATAAAAAGATTCCCTTAAAATATATACATTTTGTACACTTACTGTATACTATGTTCAAAAGTTTAGGGCATGTTTTTTAAGAAATTAATACTTTTATTTATAAAATGCATTAAACTGATCAAAAGTGACATTTAAGACATTCATATTGTTACAAAATATTTATATTTCAAATAAATGCTGTTCTTTTGAAGTTTCTATTCATCAAAGACTCCTTAAAAATAAAATTGCATTAAATATAAATTAAATAAAAAATAAAAATCATGGTTCCCACAAAAATATTAAATTAACTTAAAAATAAAAATCATGGTTCCCACAAAAATTCAACACTGATGATAAAAATAAATGTTTCTTGAGCAGCAAATCAGCATATTAGTATGATTTCTGAAGATCATGTGACACTGAAGACTGCAGTAATGATGCTGAAAATTCAGCGGCGCATCACAGGAATAAATTACAGTTTAAAATATATTCATATAGAAAACATCTATTATAAATAGTGATAATATTTCACATTTTTGACTGTATTTATAATCTAATAAACGCAGCCATGGTGAGCAGAAGAGACATCTTTCAAAAACATAAAAAAATCTTACAGACTCCAAACTTTTGAACTTTTATTCAAGGTGTAAGAATTCAAAACTATTTAGCTGAAAATGATTTTTAAAAACCGTATGGAACTGACATGTCAGCATGAGTGTGCGCTGTAGAGCTGGACTCACGGTCTCTCTTTGCCTCCGGTCACGATGAGTCCGTCTCTGAGCGTGGTGTACATGGTGAACACTGGTCCTGTATGAGCTTTAGCCACCACACGCACCAGGAAATGCTCTCGCCACACGTACACGTCACCGTTTATGGCCCCCGTGAACGTCAGGTTATTCTGCCAGACAAAACACATGAGAAAATATTTCATATGCACAGACAGGTATGAGATTTAACATACAGTAGTCTTATACTTATTTATATATAGTGCTTTACATAATACAGATTGTTTCAAAGCAGCTGTACATTTATAAAACAGGAAAATAACAGTGTTCATTTAGTGAAATTTATTAATTATGAAAAACTCAATTTGTGCTTTATAAAAGATAATAGTCTCTTTATTAAGCTCAATTTAGTTATAAATGTTTCTATATATGTATATATGTATACATACACACAGTAGTACACATGCACACAGTACACACACGTATTACAATATATATATATATATATATATATTAGTGCTGTCAAACTATTTTTGTTTTTTTACTTTTTGTTTACATAATATATGTGCGTGTATTGTGTATATTTATTATGTATATATAAATACACACACATACAGCATATATTTTGAAAATATTTACATGCATATATTTATATTCTTATCATTTATATCATGTATAAATATATTTAATATATAAACAACATATTTTTCTTAAATATATACATGCATGTGTGTGCATGTATACATTTGTGTGTGCATGTATACATGTATGCACATAATAAATATGCACAGTACAAAAACTTTTATTTTGGATGCGATTAATCGCAATTAATTGTTTGACAGCACTAGTGTATATATATATATATATATATATATACACACACACTGTATATATATTATATACTATATTACTATTTATGAAATTATATATATTACTACATATGAAATATATGATTATATATCATATTAGTTTTTTGTCACAAGAAACATTTGAAACAGTATTTAAATTTTTTTTTTTATTATTATTATTATTTTACATATTATTCTGTAAATTTATGCTGTGTAACTACTTGAATATGTACCCGTACTTATAAGAGTAAACTAAAATTACAACCGTAAAAATCCCTCTTTGCTACTTGAAATACAATAAACATTAACTGAAATAAAATAATAAAAAACATAACTTGTTCAAGTAATTATTATGTGCAAAGATGTAATATTTTAGTGTATTACTCTTATTCTTTTAAAGTTATTCATAAAAGTTTAGACTTTTTTTTTTTAATGTTCATAAAAGAAGTCTCTTCTGATTAAAAATAAAGCAGTACTATTGTGAAATATGTTTTACAATATAAAATAGCTGTTTTCTCAACATTTCTCATATTCAAATAATGTAACAATTAGTTGAAATTCATAGAAACTCTACAGACATAAAAAAAAGAAAAATAATAAAAATGGCAACAACACACAACAAAAAGACAGTAGAATTGAAAGATAAAAAAATAGAAAATATGCAATAAAAACTGTAATGGTATCTCAATCAAACTACAATAATATAGTATCTACAATAATTCTTTACTAAAGAAAAAAGAATTCTACGCATCGAATCTGTCACTATTGTGCTTTGAGCAACACAATTAACCCCAGACTGCACCATGGGAGCGGTTCCTGTAATCGGTGCACTGCAAATCCATTCTAGATAAAAATCAGCTAACTAATCACAGATGAGAAAGACTCACGGCTCCAAACGCTACAGAGAGCATGGTCTGCATGCGCCCGTCCTCCACCGCTCCGATCACTCCTTTCTTATAGAGCAGAGAGCCTCCCACCAGCGTCCAGAACTTGATGTGTTTGATTCCCACCGACACAAACTGAGTGTCCGAGTCCGGCCTGAACTCCACCACGAAGATCCGGTCGCTGTGACCGCCCTTACTGCAAACCCTAGAGCCTGAGATCACATGATGAAAGCATTCACAACAGCGTCTGAATATGCTGAACAAAGTCCAATACCTGTTTCTTACCGATTCCAGAAATAGTGTCTGCTTTGCTCAAACACATCAGTCTCTCACAAAATAAGATGTGCATTTCATAGCATTTTTTCTTTTGACTATTGAAGCTTATTTCCACCATGGAATAAAAACAATTTAAAAGGTAAATTTAATCGCCATTTAATATATTTTTTTGTAGAAAATGTTTTTTAAAAAACATATCCAACCAAAACGTAAAAAAGGTAATTGCAGTTAAAAAAGAAATCTAAGAAAAAAGTCAGAACTCACAATTATGAGTTTATAACTTTTTTGAGAGAAAAAGACTGAATTGCAAGATGTTAACTCACAATTGCAATTTTTAACATTATTTTCATTATTAAAGAATTATTGTCATTACCAGTGTTATTTTAGTATCATTAAGATATCATTATAATTTTTATCAATATTTAGAATTTTTTTATCTTTGTATTTAACTTTTTCATTGTACTTTCAGTAATTTTTTTTGCATGTTTTCATCATTTTTATAATTTTTTTTTAAATACATCTATGTAGGTTTTTATTAATCTCAGTTTTAGTTTTAGTTATTTTAGTGGCCTAACTAAGTTAAAGCAACTAAAAATGAGAAATTACCTGAAATTAAATGTTTTTTTTTATTTTATTTTATATTTTATTTTATTTAACTTTTTTTTATTTCTAGTAACAAAGATGTTTTTTGTATGTTTTTAGTCAGAAATGCAGGTTTTATAACTTGCAATTCTGAGCTTTGAACTTTTTTGTGAACTTTTTTTATTCCAGTGCGGAAAGAAAAAACAGAAATGTGAGATGCAAACTTAAAAAACAGAGAAAAAAAGTCAAAATTCTGACATGTAAAATCAGAATTAAAAAATTCAGAAATCATAATCAGAGAAAAAAGTCAGAATTGTGAGATTTAAGCTCACTATTGCAAGAAAAAAATTGTCATTGCAGTTTCCTTTTTTATATATTTTTTGTAAAGTGCATTAAAGCTGATACACACATATATATTTTGGGAAAAAAATTCTTATTTTGTGAACAAACTGCACGTGATGGAAAGTTTTAATGATATTTTTGATCATCATCAAATTAGCTAATGTTAGGCCTTTTTTTTTTTCTCAGATGCAGGGCTATTTTAAGTATAAATTTAGTTAAAACCACTGGTTTTGACACCTTCCTGCCATCTCCACACAGTGATGGTGTGCTCCGGATCCACTCCCACAGATAGCAGCAGTTTTCCCGTGGCGCTGAAGTTGACGTATCCGATCCCTTTGGCGTGAGAGCAGCGCAGCACTGACAGCGTCTGTTTGTTCATGGCATCCCACACGTGAATAGACGGCGCCAGGCCTACAGACACACACAGACACAGACCGACATCACATTACGACCGCCAGTACTCACAGCTGAAGGACAGATCCACAACTGCTCCTTTCAGCACAAGACACATAAAATCCATATTAGGTGTATTAGAAGACATTAATTATGCAAATGTTGTGGGTTATTTATATTAATAAACAGTGTTGGGAAGCTACTATGAAACTGGATTACAGTAGTTGCACTGCAGTAAAGATGCATTTAGAAAAAGTAGTACAACTACAAGTTACTAACAACAAGCAGTTAACTATGGTATTTAAAGGGGGATTATACAACTTATTACTTAATTAATTAATTTTTTAATGAATTTTTTAAACAGACACATTTACACAACAAAATGCAACAAATGCACTAAATGCATAGATAGATGCATAAAAATAAACACAAAAATAAATGCACTAAATGCATAGATAAATGCTTAAAAATAAACAAAAATAAATGCACTAAATGCATAGATAAATGCATAAAAATAAACACAAAAATAAATGCACTAAATGCATAGATAAATGCATAAAAATAAACACAAAAATAAATGCACTAAATGCATAGATAAATGCATAAAAATAAACACAAAAATAAATGCACTAAATGCATAGATAAATGCATAAAAATAAACACAAAAATAAACGCACTAAATGCATAGATAAATGCATAAAAATAAACACAAAAATAAATGCACTAAATGCATAGATAAATGCATAAAAATAAACACAAAAATAAATGCACTAAATGCATAGATAAATGCATAAAAATAAACACAAAAATAAATGCACTAAATGCATAGATAAATGCATAAAAATAAACACAAAAATAAATGCACTAAATGCATAGATAAATGCATAAAAATAAACACAAAAATAAATGCACTAAATGCATAGATAGATGCATAAAAATAAACAAAAATAAATGCACTAAATGCATAGATAGATGCATAAAAATAAACAAAAATAAATGCACTAAATGCATAGATAAATGCATAAAAATAAACACAAAAATAAATGCACTAAATGCATAGATAAATGCATAAAAATAAACACAAAAATAAATTCACAAATGTATAGATCAATGCATAAATACGGTAAATGCCTGAAAAAATGCATACAACCATATACAATGCATACATAAATGCATAAAAAGAGGCATATAAATAACTGCATAAATACATGTAAAAAAAAATGCACTACATGCAGACAAATGCATGAATAACACTAAATGCATAGATAAATGCATAAAAATAAACACAAAAATAAATTCACAAATGTATAGATCAATGCATAAATACGGTAAATGCCTGAAAAAATGCATACAACCATATACAATGCATACATAAATGCATAAAAAGAGGCATATAAATAACTGCATAAATACATGTAAAAAAAAATGCACTAAATGCAGACAAATGCATGAATAAATGCATACAATCATAAATAAATGAATGAATAAATTAATAAACATAAATAAAAGAATAAAAACTGCCTTTAAATAACTATAAATCAATGCAAAAATAAATGCACTAAACGTATAGAAAAATTAGTATATAAATGCATAAATTCATAAATATATGCAATAAAAAATAAATGCACTAAATGCAAATATAAATGCATGCATAAATGAATAAATAAACACATAAATGCATTAATAATGCATATAAATAACTGCATATAAAAAACTATATAAAAATGCAAAAATAAATGCGGTAAATGTATAGATAAATTCATAAATGCACTACATGCATAGAAAAATGCATAAATAACTGCAAATAAATAACCGCGTAAATGCATAAATAAATGAGTTGAAAACATTGTGCTGCAAAGCAGCATTGAATTAAACGTTCACCACACCACACCAGTATGGCTTGAAAAATTGCCTGTTGCAGGAAAAGCTACTCTAATTTGAAAACAATGTAGTTGTACAATGTAATGTAGGAAAAATATAGTTAGTGTCGCTACTTTTAGTTAGTCACTTCCCCAACACTGTTAATAAAGCAGCAGGATGAGTTTGGGATGGCTATTATGAGTTCATAAGGACAGTCCTCAAGGTTTTCAACATGTCAATATCACATATGTATTCTAGCGCTGAGGGAGGGAACGAGGCCTCATGACTCTAAGATGATGACAGAAAATCAAGCCAATCTGCTGCATGATGCTTCATGCAAACACGAGAATGTATTCTTCACAGCGGTGGTCTTTACTGAACCCGGGACATAAAACATGAGGGAAAAGAGAGGATTGCTTGATATAGAGCATATGATCTTAATCTGAAATCTGTGGCATCCAACTTCCAGACCCTCGTGAACCATAGACAGATGTTATTCCATCAAACGTGATATTAAAGATTGATTCATTAAAGAAATATTCAGAGTTTAATACATATTACGAGATCATATCTATGACATGCTGTAAGAACCAAATAAATGGATTTAAACTTTAGTTTTGAAATGTTTTTTAAATAGAGCTGTATTGTTCTGGCGCAAAAACAATTAGATTTTTAATGACATTTTGAACAAACAAATTTACACTAAATGCAACAATAAATGCTCTAAATGCATATATAAATACATAAATAAAAGCATGAAAACATAAATAGCTGAATAAGTAAATGAAAAATTAAATGCACTAAATATAGATAAATGCATTAATTAATTCATACAAGCAAAAATGAATAAATAAATTAATACATACATTCAGTTAATGGTTTAAAAGCAGAAATGTGAAGTTTGTATTTTTGTTCAAGTATTTATATTAATTATTATGTGCAAAGATGTAATTTAGTGTTTTACTCTTATTCTTTTAAAGTTATTCATAAAAGTTTAGAAAAAAAACAAACAAAAAAGTAATGTTCATAAAAGAAGTCTCTTCTGATTAAAAATAAAGCAGTAATATTGTGAAATATTTTTTACAATTTAAAATAGCTGTTTTCTATGTGAATATATTGTAAAACGTAATTTATTCCTGTGATCAAAGCTGAATTTTCAGCATTATTACTTCAGAAGTCGGATTCTAACCAGATTATTTAATGGTTATTTAAACGGCATTATTTTAGTTTGTTATTATTATTATTATTAATTTTATATTATTATGTTATATTAAAATATATGATACATTTATTATTTGATGATTATTTACTTCATTATTGCAGTAACTGCATTCATATTATATTTACATATATTATTATGCAAGTTATTCCTATTTAGTTTATTCTTCTAAATGGATAAATCTGTGCACATCATATAGTGCTTACCATATTAACTGGTTTAGCATGCATGCATGTAACTGGTAAAGTGTTACAGAATAATGCAAAATGACATGTTAACATTGCAAACTGAATACTGAATCTAAACTCACACCTATGGAACTCGAGTGTTTGACTTGTATTGAACCCAAATCATTGCTTTGGAGAATAAAAATGCAAGCTTTAGTTCTATTTTGGAGCCCAAAAACCTGACCTGAATTTCTGGAGTCAAACACAAAAGGTCAGTGAGATGTCAGGAGGTTCTGCTGTCCTACCTGGCAGATCGGTGATGTCGCCTGTGTGGTGGTGTATTGGATGAGAGCATGAGGCAGTGATGAACAAAAATGAGAGAAGCCAAAGCAGAATTACGTGAGAGATTCAACTTATTTGCACAAATCACAAGCAGACTTGTTATTAACACAAAACCAAGCAATGCAGCTGAAAGAAGCAACGCAAAAGTCAATGTGAGCAAATGAAAACGACTCAGATGGTGAAAATGACATGGGTTTGCATTAGGAAATGTGTGTAGAGGCCCACACTTACCGATCTGACCGGTGGCGATGATGTTGAGATATTTGGGATGTTGATTGACAGTCAGACAGAGGATGTCATCCGTGTGCTCCAGATAAAAGCTCTGAGTTCCTGCAAATCACAAACACCTTCATCTACAACTACTTTCATTCTCCAGTCCAGAGTTAAACAGCATGCACGCAGTTCCTATGAGCTCATATTAATAGAAAGACTACATGTACTTTTCAAAAATTGTCACACTGTAATAATATTTTAGTACACAGCAGAAAATATACTCATCTCATACACTGCTTCAAGTTTTGGATCAGTAAAAGTAAGATTTTTTAATGTTTTTAAAAGAAGTCTCTTCTGCTCACAATGGCTGTATTTATTTGATTAAAAATACAGAAAAATCAGTTATAATGTGAAATATTATTACAATTTAAAATAGCTGTTTTCTATGTGAATATATTGTAAAATGTAATTTATTCCTGTGATGCGCAGCTGTATTTTCAGCATCATTACTCCAGTCTTCAGTGTCACATGATCTTCAGAAATCATTCTAATATGCTGATTTACTGCTCAAGGAACATTTCTAATTATTATCAATGCTGAAAACAGGTGTGCTGCTTCATATTTTTGTGGAAACTGTGATACATTTTATTTTTCAGCATTCTTTGATAAATAGAAAGTTCAAAAGAACAGCATTTATTTGAATTAGAACTATTTTGCAACATTCTAAATGTCTTTACTGTCACTTTTGATCAATTTAATGCATCCTTGCTGAATAAAAGTTTTAATTTCTAACTTTTTAAACTTTTGAATGGTAGTGTATATTCTAACTGCATACGTAAACTTTAACCAATACTGTAGCACATGCTTTATGAATTAATTACTGTTAAAAAAACTAATTTGAAAATAAAATAATGTGCACATTTTAATAATAATTTTCAAATAAATACTGTAGTTATTTTTAGCTGAATTTCAGAAAATATATATATATATATATTTTAAATATGTTGTATCTAAAGCTGGTTTCTATGGTGGCCGAGAAGTGCTAAACAAATCACAATTCTGAAAACAAAATAACAAATTACAAACGCAAATGCAAGTCTAAAAAACTAAATAACAATTCAGAAAACACAATAACAATTCGGAAAACATTATAACAAGTCAGAAAACACAACGACAAATCAGACAAACCGGAAGAGGTAGGTACAGTTTGAGACAGCGCCGTTGGTTTGGGATTACTCACCGCTGACTGGACGAGACATCTGTCAATCAACATATACAGAGAAGAACCAGCCGAAGAACAGCAGAGTCCTGGTAGAAAGTTCGGAGATGGTATTAAAGTAGCTCAGTTTAAATGTATTGTATGAATTGCCCTTACTATGGAATAAAAAATATGGGGTGTCTATTTAAATTTAGTTAAAAGTAGCTGTAAAACATCAGTTCCAGTGGCACAGATGGTTAAAAGCAGAATAGCTCAGTTTTGAAAAGGGAGAAAAAAAAGCTTGGCAAAAGGTGGGATCGAACCCGGGTCGATCGCGTCAAAAAGCCAACATCAAGCGTTTAACCATCTGCGCCACTGGAGCTGATGTCTTACAGCCACTTTTAACTAAATATAAATATACACCCCATATTTTTTATTCCATAGTAAGGGCAATTCATACAATACATTTAAACTGAGCTACTTTAATACCATCTCTGAACTTTCTACCAGGACTCTGCTGTTCTTCGGCTGGTTCTTTCTGTATACGTTGATTGACAGATGTCTCGTCCAGTCAGCGGTGAGTAATCCCAAACCAACGGCGCTGTCTCAAACTATACCTACCTCTTCCGGTTTGTCTGATTTGTCGTTGTGTTTTCTGACTTGTAAATTTGTTTTCGGATTTGTCATTGTGTTTTCTGACTTGTTATAATGTTTTCTGAATTGTTATTGTGTTTTCTGAATTGTTATTTTGTTTTTTAGACTTGCATTTGCGTTTGTAATTTGCTATTTTGTTTTCAGAATTGTGATTTGTTTAGCACTTCTCGGCCACCGTAGGTTTCCCACTTCTTCTTTTAAACAGATGTGCAGTTCCCTCTGCATCCTGTAGAGGTCAGCAGCATCTGGAATCAGATTAGTCTCAGAAGACACGCCCACAAACTCAGCCCATGCATAAAGTCAAACTGTACTATTTCAAAGGCTTTAAAACATCTAATAGTGTTTTTCCTGCACATCTGCCACATGTTGAGACACTAAGCCAGAGGTCAGAGGTCAGCAGTGAGGCTGACTCAGGACAGTACCAGCAGAGAGGTTCTGAATAACAGCAGCGGCGGCCGTGTGGAAGATGATGTCTGCTCCATCATTGAGGTAGTGAAGGTTGTTTCGACAGTCAAAGCCCCTGTAGCCAAACACGTGATCCAGAGACAGTTCCTGCAGACACACACAGACATCAACACACACTGACAATAATGAAGACAAGACTGCACCTTCATGAGCTCAAGACCGACTGACCTCCACGATTTTCTTCTTCTTTGTGACGTTGTTCTTCACCAGTTTGTCAGGTAACGGTGTGGCTCGACTCACTGGAGGCCTGCAGGAAACCAATAATGACATTTTAAAAAAAAACAGTTTATTTCTCAGTATTTTTGTCTTGTTTTCTATTACACATATCTAAACATTCTCAAATCAAGATATATTTACTTGGGGATGCAAAATGACCTAAGATATCAAGTCTTGTTTTCTGATAAATGTGTCAAAATGAAGTGAGTTTTTGCTTAAAACAAGAACAAATGTCTACCAGTGGGGTCAGCAAAATCATCTTACTGTAATTCAAAGAGAAAAAAATATTATTTTTCTGACCTCACTGACACGTTTTTTTTCTCTTTCTTTTTCTTTTTTTTTTAGCATAAACTAATTTCATTTTGATACATCTTTTCAGAAACAAGACTTTGTATAGAAGTCGTTTTTTGTTTTCGTCTTGATTAAATTTGTCAATATTTGTAATGGAAAACAAGACAAGAATACTAAGAATAAAATAACATTTTGCAACTTGTGCCTCATTTTCAAAAATTTTTTTGAATTAAGTGAGTTTTTGATTAAAACAAGAACAAATATCTGCCTGTGAGGTCTGAAAAATCTATTTAATGCAAAAAAAAAAAAAAAAGTTTTTCATTGCTTTTTTTATTTTTTATTTATACATTTATATATGCTTATTTTGATCGCATTTGGCAGATATTTTTCTTGTTTTAAGCATGAACACTTCATTTTTCATGATATATTTTTCAGAAAACTAGTAAAATCTTATAATATTAAACATACGACATTTATAATATTTATAATAATAAACATAATAATATCTTATGTTTTTAAACTAGGAAGAAAATACTACTAAAGAGGAAAAATATCTGTTGCAGTGATGAACTTCATCTGCATTTTTCAGTTGTGTTTTTTTGTATTACCGCTCATCCACAGGGATCTCCTTCTGTAGTTGGTGCGGTTTCACGCCTGTCATTTGTCTTATACTGACAGCGTAGATCTTCGTCGTGTAATCCATGCTCTTTTCCCGAGCGACGTCACTGTCGTACCCTAAACACACAAATGTTAGCTAAATAAAACTGCACATTAAAAATTGTAATTAAAAATGTCAAATTAATTCAAAATTTACATTTAAAATTAAACTAAATAAAAAATTTAAATTCTAAATTAAATGTAATCACAAACAAAACCATTACCTCCATCCTCTTCAGCGTCGTCGTCTGATTCCTCGCTGTCCACAGCTTTGCTCTCGCGTGGACCAATCCCCTCTCTCGCCCAGATCATGAGGGCGGTGTCAGCTCCGCCCACTGACAGCAACATCGCGTCATCATTGGACCATCGTACGCTCGTCACATTGGCACTGTGAGCCACGTACTTTTTAAACTTGGCAAACTGACCCTGTATGGAATTAAAAAAAGCATCAAGGACATTCTACTTAATGCATAAACTATTAAAGGAAAAAAAAATTTTTTTATCAAGAAATATAATAATTGATAAATAAAATATACTAAAACTATAATAAGAAATGCTGTTCTTTTGAAGTTTCTATTCATCAAAAAATCCAAGAAAAAAGTATAAAAATATGAAGCAGTTATATCAACAGCAAATCAGCATATTAGAATGATTCCTGAAGGATCTCGTGACACTGAAGACTGGAGCAATGCTGCTGGAAATTCAGCTTTATGTCAGAAGTAAATTCATTTTACAATATATTCACACAGAAAATGACTATTTTGAATTGTAATAATATTTCACAACATTACTGTTTTTACATTATTTATGATAAATAAGGAGAACCTAAGAAACTGAAGCATTAAAAATGCTTGCACAATAGTGTATGTGAATGTATGATGTGCTTTTGCTGCGCTCAGACCTTGCAGGGGAAGCTGAAGAGCTTGACGAAGCCGAAGTCGTCTCCGGTGACCAGCAGCTTCTTGTCTTTGGTAAGTGAAGAGGCGTTGACGAAGCTGAGCGTCGGCCAGATGCCCTCACAGGTGGGACCCAGCACTGACGTCCATGTGGCCCAATCCATCTTCTCAAACTGAACACACACAAACACACAGTTACGCGCTGATCATGCTGGGGTTGGTGATATATGTGACCCTGGACCACAAAACCCCCAAAAAATCTTAAGTGTCAATTTTTCTAAATTGAGATTTATACATCATATCTGAAAGCTGACAATATTTGGTCGAGATACAACTATTTGAAAATCTGGAATCTGAGGGTGCACACAAATCTAAATATTGAGAAAATCGCCTTTAAAGTTGTCCAAATGAAGCTCTTAGTGATGCATATTACTAATCAAAAACTACGTTTTGATATATTTACGGTAGAAAATGTACAAAATATCTTCATGGAACATGATCTTTACTTAATAACCTAATGATTTTTGGCATAAAAGAAAAATCTATAATTTTGACCCATACAATGTATTTTTGGCTATTGCTACAAATATACCCCAGTGACTTAACACTGCTTTTGTGCTCCAGGGTCACATATCTGGCTGTGTGTATTTTTTTTACCTCTAAACTGCTGATAGTTTGACGTCTTCCACGTGGAGCCTCAAAAAATAGCTGCTCTTTGGCACCAGTGTTGACTTGAAGCAGTTTTCCTGCATTAATACACACAAAAAACTGTTTGATTATGTGATTATCTGGATCACGTGTTTAAAATATATAACCTATAGTAATGCCAATAAATAATATACAAATTCTTTATCTGTAAGTATAAAGAAGACGCTATTTCCTAATAAAAAATAATTCAAGCTACAGCTGGCCAGAAAGTTTCTCCATTCAAAACATTATCAAATAATTTCCCTTCAACTGTATTTCACTCAAGGATTAATTCATCACATGCAGAGAGGCATTAACGTGCATATTATTGCTTGAATATATATTAGTGTTTTGTGTATGTCTGGATTACCGCGGACGTCCCAGTCCACATGTGTGATACAGCTGGACGCTCCTTTACAGATTCCCACCCGCTTACTGCTCAGAACATTATAAATGTCCACAAATGAGTCGTGGGAGGCCACAGCGAGGTATTTTCCAGCATCTTCAATAAAAACAAAAAATCATAATAATTTTTTTTATTATATATTACTTGTTCATTTAAGTTTTACATCATTTTAACATTATAAATATATACATACTATATATAATTATAAATTTACAATATATATATATATGTACACTACCGGTCAAAAGCTTGGGATCAGAACGATTTTTTATGTTTTTTACAGGAGTTTCTTATGCACATCAAGGCTGCATTTATTTGATCAAAAATACAGGAAAAAATGTAATATTGTGAAATATTATTACCATTTAAAATATCTGTTTTCTATGTGAATATCTGTAAAAATTTCATTTATTCTTGTGATCAAAGCTGAATTTTCAGCATCATTACTCCAGTATAAAGTATCACATGATCTTCAGAAATCATTCTGATATGCTGATTTATTATCAGTGCTGGAAACTGTTGTGCTGCTTCATATTTTTTGGAAACTGTGATAGTTTTTTTCAGGATTCTTTGATGGATAAAAAGTTAAAAAGAAGAGCGTTTATTTAAAATAGAAGTCTTTTCTAACAATATACACTACAGTTCAAAAGTTTGGGGTCAGTACATTTGTATTCTTTCTTTTTTTGAAAGAAATTAAAACTTTTATTCAGCAAGGATGTGTTAAATTGATAAGAAGTGATAGCAAAGATTTATATTTTTAGAAAAGATTTATATTTTGAATAAATGCTGTTCTTTTTAACTTTTTATTCATTAAAGAATCCTCAAAAAAGTATCGCAGTTTCCAAAAGCACAACTGTTGCCAACATTGATAATTCTAATAATAAATCAGCATATTAGAATGATTTCTGAAGATCATGTGACACTTTATACTGGAGTAATGATGATGGAAATTCAGCTTTGCATCACAGAAATAAATTATATTTTAAAGGATATTAAAATAGAAACCATTATTTTATATTATAATAACATTTTGCAAGATTACTGTGTTTTTTCTGTATTTTTTTATCTAATGAATGCAGCCTTAATGAGCAGAAGAGACTTCTTTAAAAAACATTACAAGTCTTACTGATCCCAAACTTTTGAACGGTAGTGTATATATAAAAGTAATAATTATTTTATTATTATCATTTAAACGTGTGCAATATTAACACACACACACACACACATATATATGTATATTTTTAAGAAATATTTCCATCTTATATAAATATAAATACATATTGCATATGTTTTTTAAACATATACACATGTATATGTGTGTATTAATATAGAAATATAAATATACACAGTACACACACATATATTACGCAAACTTTTATTTTGGATGCAATTAATTGATTTCACAGCCCTAATATGTACATATGACCAAATGATCTATTATAGTCTCTCATAGTTGAGGTATACCTATGATGAAAATTACAGGCCTCTCTCATCTTTTTAAGTGGGAGAACTTGCACAATTGGTGGCTGACTAAATACTTTTTTGCCCCACTGTATCTCCACATATTATAAAGTTATGTTTAAATATTATATAAAAAAACCATCTCTGATGAAAATAAATGTTTTCACATCATTTAACCCCTCCAGGGTTGTGTGATCTCTTCAATTTACACACACAGAAACTCATTTTATTTTATTATGGAATAACTTATTTTATTTTACTAACTTGGCAGCAGAGCAAATTTGTGGGTCAAAGCCTACGAGATACACTCAGCTCTGGAGCTACAAAACTACATGAGGTCTTGTTAGCATTGCATAATGAAACACGTCCCAGGTTTACTGTGATACATGATGATACATGCACAGATTTCGAATGGGAATTTGTATTTTAAATAACATATGCATTATCAGCCTATTTTAATATCTAAAACTGCCGCCCATGCCAGACGGTTACCTTGAGAGAACCTGATGTCAGAGATGATCTCCTTCCTGTGGTGAAAGGTCACCATGTCTTCCAGCGTGTCTGCATTCACCACCAGGAAGCTGCCGTCGTTTAGACCCACCGCTAAGGCTTTTCCGTCTGGTGAGAAGGCACAGCATCGACCACCTACAAACACACGCATACACCAAACTGTTTGCGATACTGAATTTGCGATCTTGCAAATGTGGCAGGAGGTTAGCGAATCACGAACCTTTCTTAAGTTTCCGGACGGCCACCATGCGATGGTTGACTGAAAGCTCCCAGATGCGCAGCGTTTTGTCGTCACTCACAGTGGCACAGATGGGCAGCAGCGGATGAGCCGCGAGGCCCCAGACTTCCCCCTCCATATGACCCTAAAACACATCAAACACAACACACACTTCAACTAGTTGACCTGCCTGACCATCTAATCTGGTTTGTAGGGATGTAACGATGAACTGCGAGCCGGTTGAAAATAGATTCAAATATGTGATGATTCAAATCGGTTGAGATGCTAAACAAATTGCGATACAACTAGAGTAGGACTTTATATGAATGTATAACTAACTGTCTTTAGAAACGTTTACGTGGTATTTTCTTTTTATCTTGCCTCTGAACGATGCATATTAAAGTAGTTTTCATAAGCTGCTTTGTTTACAGCGGTAACCAAGGAAACACTGTATCATTGCTGTTCATAAGCAGCGGTAACCAAGGAAACACTGTATCATTGCGGTAACCAAGGAAACAGTGTATCATTGCAGTAACCAAGGAAACACTGTATCATTGCTGTTCAAAAGCAGCGGTAACCAAGGAAACACTGTATCATTGCGGTAACCAAGGAAACAGTGTATCATTGCTGTTCAAAAGCAGCGGTAACCAAGGAAACAGTGTATCATTGCTGTTCATAAGCAGCGGTAACCAAGGAAACACTGTATCATTGCGGTAACTAAGGAAACAGTGTATCATTACTGTTCATAAGCAGCGGTAACCAAGGAAACACTGTATCATTGCGGTAACTAAGGAAACAGTGTATCATTGCTGTTCATAAGCAGCGGTAACCAAGGAAACACTGTATCATTGCTGTTCATAAGCGCCACCTGCTGGCGTGCAGAGTGAATCTGCATCTTATTCAGCTCGTCTGCTGTTTCGTTTAGATATGTTTTATGTAGTATTGTTTCACAAAACTAAAGTCAGACCATTCTGTTTTCGCTTCAAATTTCGAACATTAATTACTCACCCTCATGTCGTTCTAAACACCTCCGTTCATCTTCAGAACACAAATTAAGATATTTTTGATGAATTCCGAGAGCTCTCTGACCCTCCCATAGACAGCAATGTAATTACCACGATTAAGGCCCAGAAACGTAGCAAGGACATCGGTAAAATAATTCATGTGACATCAGGGGTTCACGCGGATACGTTTTTTTCGCAGAACACAAATTAAGATATTTTTGATGAATTCCGAGAGCTCTCTGACCCTCCCATAGACAGCAATGTAATTACCACGATTAAGGCCCAGAAACGTAGCAAGGACATCGGTAAAATAATTAATGTGACATCAGGGGTTCACGCGGATATGTTTTTTTCGTCCGCGTGACGCAGCTGACACAGAATAGCATACGCTGTTTACGTTCAGTGGATACTCTCCAAAATTTACCAGGGTGATCTCATTGGAGGAGATGAATTGTTGAATAAAGTCATTATTTTTGTTTTCTTTGTGTACAAAAAGTATTCTCGTAGCTTCGTAAAATTACGGTTGAACCCCTGATGTCACATAGAAGATTTTACTGATCTCCTTGCTATGTTTCTGGACCTTGATCGTGGTAATTACATTGCTGTCTATGGGAGGGTCAGAGAGCTCTCGGAATTCATCAAAAATATCTTAAATTGTGTTCCGAAGATGAACGGAGGTTTTTAGAACGACATGAGGGTGAGTAATTAATGACAGAATTTTGATTTTGGGGTGAACTATCCCTTTAAAATGCAGTGGTTGCCTCTAATTTTAAATGGAAAGAGCACAGACAAAGCCTTAGTTTGTTTATATGAAGAGATTTCTTTTATTTGTGTGACTTATTTATTTTGATTTGGGGTTTGTTTTAAAATTTCGATTTAGTTTTGTTATATTTCAATTTCACAAAGAAGCGTGCAGCAATAGCCTAATAAAAGGACACCTCATTTACTGTTTAATTAGTCTTTAATCTCATTTTGTTAAAAAAATCGTGAGAAAATCGAATCGTGAAATGTTGAATCGTGAGTTGAGTGCCTCGTTACATCGCTACTGGTTTGATTTTGTTATTCTGCATCTGGATTTGCAGCTGTATATTTGAGCGTGACACGCACCTGTACGAGTAAAGTCATGGGGCCGCTCTTGTCGATCTCCAGGATCTCTCCGTTTTTGGTGCCGACCAGAATGTGTCCGTGTCCCAGAGTGATCGCTCTGATGGACGGGTTGTCCTCTAACAGCAGTCCTAAACAACAAGTTTTATTATACAAGCGTAACCCTCTGTAGGTCTGTGATTTGTAAGTTTTGTCATTTTTACTACATCATAATTGTAGGAAATTTGGTGACCGCATAGGAAATACAGAGTATTTTTTTGGGGTACAAACTACAAATCTGACATGAAGTAGCCCTTCATATTGTCTGAATATATATCCAAATCTCCTAACAGATGCTAATACAGATCTGCCTGTATTAATGGAAAATAATATGCATCATTTTTCTAATATTTGCATTATTTTATATTTAAAAAATTGTGTATTATTTAGAGGTAAATATTGTTGAGAACCACGAACTCCCTAAAACAATGCATAATATAAAACAATTTATACTATTGAAACATTTTGTACATTTATTTCAAAGTTAAACAATGTATTCATTTAGCATAAACACTGTATTCATCAAAAATAATAGGAGTGATATTTCTAATATTTGTATTATTTTATATAGAAATAGCTTATAATTTCGAGGTAAATATTGTCTGGTACCATTAAATTTCATGATAACACAAAATATAGTACATTCAACTCATGTTAAACAGTGTATTAATTTAACAAACAATGTATTTATTGAAAATATTAATGGTTTTCTAATATTTGCATTTCATATAGAAACAAATAGTGTCAAATTTGTAGTACAATCAGATCCCCTCAAAATACAAAAATATTAAATAATAAATATTGCGAAACAAAATATAGTACATTAATTTCACTAAACAAAATTAAACACTGTATTAATTGAAAATAATATGTATTATTTTATTAATATTTGTATTATATTTTGATTGTATTTTTTTTTTATAGAAATAAGATGTTTTTTAGAGCTGTCTTGTACCATTAAATACAAAATATGAAATAATAAATATGATTGAGACAAAATACAGTACATTCCTTACAAAAATTAATGCAATAATTAAAAATAATATTAATAGTTTTTTTCCTAATATTTATATTTACATATTATTATTATTTTATATAGAAATAATATTTTTAGAGGTAAATATTGTCGAGTACCATAACATCTTACAATATAAAATATGAAATAATAAATATGATTGAGACAAAATACAGTACATTCATTACAAAAAATAATGCAATAATTAAAAATAACATTAATGTTTTTTTCCTAATATTTATATTTCTATATTATTATTATTTTATATAGAAATACTATTTTTGGAGGTAAGTATGGTCGAGTACCATAAAATCTCACAATATAAAATATAAAATAATAATATTATTGAAACAAACTGTAGTACATACATTTAATCAAAAAGCACTGCAATAATTAAAAATAATATTAATTGTTTTTCTAATATTTATATTTACATATTATTATTATATGCAAATAAATAGTTTATTTTTTGGAGGTAAATAATGTTGAGTACCATGAAATCCCCTTACAATACTAAATATTAACTAATAAATTAAGATTTCATTTGCAAAAACAGATAACTGTTTTTAACAATTCTCAGAAATCATGTTTTTTCATTGTGCATTCCAATTAATCTCAATCAAACTGCAGTTGGGTTATTTTGACTAGGTTAAAAAATAACAGCTAGCTAAAAACATGATAATATTATAAAAACCATGATTTTTGAAAATTAAAAAAAAACCGGAGTTATCTGTTTTTGCAAATAAACTCTTCAAATATTACTGAAACAAAATATAGTCCATTTATTTCATAAAGATGGTCTGTTTTGAGGATTTATAATTACCCTTAGATGAAGGCGAGAGCGCTGCCCTCTTGATGGCGTACGTCTTCAGACATCTCTCGAACATGTCGTCCCACAGCTCAACAACTCCATCTTTACCCCCCGTCACAAAACCCTTCAGGTCACAACACACCATTAACAGCTGAGAAATGCATTTCACCTGCTGTTTATCTACATTTCTAAGCAGGATACCATGTACCTGTGGCAAAATCAGCTCACCTTATCCAGAGAGCACATGGCAAACACGGGCCCGTCGTGAGCTTTGATGCTCTTCATGAGCGTCGTGTCTTTCCAGATGTACACGTCACCCGTCGTCGCCCCAGAAAACACCAGATCCTCCGAGCGGCCGTAGCAGGCGGACATCATGGTCTCCTGCCTACCGAGATTCCCGAAAATGCCTCTTTTAAATGTTAAACCTCCTCCTGGAGTGAGAAATAAACATCAGGCAAATGCGTTTTCATTTATCCAGAGGAAAAAGCATCCAAAGCATTAGTTCACAGAGAGTAATTCAGTTACTGGAGCATTTGGTTTCGACTCACTGAGCTCTTTTTAAAGCTCTCGCTCACATTTAATTGGTAAAATACGGCGTGCTGATGGTAAAGTTGGCGAAACAGTCACATCAGCTTATGACGGCTCGATGTGATGTGGCAGATTCTCCTTACAGTCATGTTCTCGTGAGAGAGACGGGCAAGAGCTTATGCTTCAGATATTTCAGTAAAAACACTGTCTGCACATATAACAAACATCCTAAGCTGAAAACAAGTGCTACTGCCGTGATTTAGGATGCAAGACTCTCTCTAAAAAAATGAATGAATCTCACCTGTGTGCAGCCAGAACTTGATGTGTTTCAATCCCACCGTCAGCAGTTTGTCCATGCGGAACGGGTTTCCTTTCACCACAAAGATCTTATCTTTATGTCCTCTATGGTAAAGAGAGAGACAGATGTCTTTCGTGAGCAATTCAGCTCGCTGTACACTAGTGCTGGGCGGTATACCGGTTCATACCGAATACCGGTGTTTATTTTTGTTATGATATTAATTTTTAAAATACCGCAATACCGGTGTATGTCGCTTAAACAATGTTGGGAACGCGACACTGTTTGAAAGGGGTCCCTTTTCACTGTTGCACTGTGGTGAGAGAACAGCTGTATGTGTTACTAAGCGTGAAAGTTCAGAAACTGAAGCTGTAGAACTAATAGAACGTGATGACACAGAAGAACTCATCCACAATATCCACACTGACCTCCACAAATATCCAGCGCCCGCTGCCATCAGCTCCCGCGTCTCACACACACGAGCGCGACTTTAGCACTAGATATAGCAACTTTCAGACCCTTTTAGCAGCTTTTTTCCATAGAATATTCATACTGACAAACCTAGCGACTTTTCTGGACTGAGAAACACCGATCCGATCCGATCCGTCTGTACCTTTCACACCTCCGAAGTGATACGAATCATGAACACTGTCCTAAAACTGTGTGCTTCCACTCGAGTGTTGGAGTGTAATTGTGCCTATACATGAGTTTAATTATGAATTGATATGATATGAGTGATATTTGTGATACCACTTTTGTTGTCTTGTCTTGATAAACGGTGATCGTGAGGTTGAGTGAACTGAAGGATGTGACCAGGAGCTCAGTATATAGTCATGTCTGGAGTAATAAGGAATCGACCGTCCTGTTTGAAGGGCGAGAGGACGAGTGCTGTCTGCTCTGCTAAAGCATATGCTAACAGCATCGTGTGATGCTTGAGGTCACACAGTGTGCAGGTTGTGAACAGTGCTGGCTTTGGTGTCAAGGTCAGAAGTTCAGCGTTAGAAGTGCACACTACTGTATGGATCGAAATAAGAAAGCAGAGTATGGAAAAACATTTGATTCCTGGCTATTTCCCCGTTCTGTTTTCAAATATATCCAGCGCCCGCTGCCATCAGCTCCCGCGTCTCACACACACGAGCGCGACTTTAGCACTAGATATAGCAACTTTCAGACCCTTTTAGCAGCTTTTTTCCATAGAATATTCATACTGACAAACCTAGCGACTTTTCTGGATAAACCTTAGCTGTTTCAGTTGGAAGATTTCGCCAGTGCTGTCCCGCGAACGTGAGGTCTGACTTTCCCGGAGAAGTGTCGCCTCTCTCGGCGTCTGTTCTGTGCAGTGAGCGGCAGAGAAGCACCGCAGCCAACTCCTCAATAAATGAGTACAAAACAGCGTTTCCTAGCACCTGTCGCTTACTGATTGTTTGGAATTATAAATATGAGCGTAGTTCGTCTGTTAATATCACATGCACTTTTTTGTTTGTTGTTGTTTTTAGGTTGTTACTCAGACGCAGGCAGTGCGCTGCATGAGACAAAAAAGTAATCTAGCCAAAACAACCATATAGCCACTCTTTAGTGTAGATGCATGTTGATTTTATCAGACGATGACGCGATTATAAATGAGTGACTCCTGGTTAACATGTATTAAAAGGCCTCGTGTTTAGTCACTATTTAGTGTGGTATTTTTTGACACTATTCACTCATCATGACAGTAAAATAGTGCATTTTAAGTCAATATACTGCAGTATTTCCTCTCAATCAGTAGAAAATATGGTTAACACCCGGTCATGCGTGAAAAAAAATACCGTCATGTACCGTGAAACCGGTATAATTTTGAAAAATACCGTGATATCAATTTTTGGTCATACCGCCCAGCACTACTATACACACTCTTTACCATTATAAAGGTTCGGTTTTACCTGGATTTGGCCAGTTTTTCGCCTTTTTTCCAGTCCCAGATGACTAAGGAATGATCTTCGTCGATTCCCACAGACACTAAACTCTTGCCGTCCGCTAGATTTGAGAAAGTGAAGTAACAGAATGTGACGCAAAAATGCTTCACAACATGTTTAATTAAGCAGTTGTAAATTGTATAAAAATACGATTCTGGAAACATTAATGGAGATGCATTGGATTACTTTGCTTGAAACCAGGGAATTTTGTCAGAATATTTAATGCTTCAATGTCATATATTAAAAAAATGAGCACACAAATACATCAAGTTTATGGGGGGCAAAAACAATTTAACATTCATTTGAACTCAAATCTCCAGTTTCTCAGCTGATTTCCATGTAATATGCAGAGTTATTTTAGTATCATTGAGAAATTATTATAGTTCATATTTTATTTTATACTTAATATTTTGAATTCATTTTTATTTTCTATTTTCATTTTAATTTTAAAGTTTAGAACTTTTGTTGTGAATTTTTGTTTTTTTAATAGTTTTAAATTTTTGATATGTCTATTTAGTTTTTATTATTTTAGGTTTATTTATTTTAGTATATTTGAGTTAAATTTAAATAAGGAAGGTGTCTTTGTCAACTAATTAAAATACAACAAGTTTATATATATATATATATATATATAAATTTCAAAAATAAAAGTAGGATTAAATACATAAACATTAAAAGAGATACATTTTATTACTGGCTTCCATGTAAATGATGTGGTGGTCTGACCTGTGAACTCCAGAGCACAAACTCCGCGCTGATGTTGACCTTTCAGCAGAGATAAACACTTGAGTGTCTGGATGTCCCACACATGGATGGCTGGATCTCGACCCACCTGACACACACAAACACACCAGCTCAACATCTGCATGATCTACACGCACTTCACATTTATTACCACGCCTTACAGAAAATACACACTCCATAAAATTATCACCAACCGAAGGCAATATGATCTGAAATAAGGCTGTGCATACTGACAGCTCAAATCCAACTGTTAGGCATATTTTTGATAGAAATCTGTCTGGGGGAAAACCCTATCAAATCTGATCCGATCTGGTTTGAAATCTGATTTGTGGACAACAGTTTGAGTTGTAAAGCTCTCACCTGTCCGGTGGCTACGTAATCTTTGAGCGGATGCACAGTGAGGCTCAGGATATCGTCGTCATGACCGAGGTAAAAGCGTTGCGTGTGCTGCTGTCTGTTATACACCACCGCCACAGCCGCCACATGATACACCACCTCACCGGCCTGAGTGTAGAACAGATTATTCCTGCAGTCGCAGCCCCTGTACCTGAGACACAGACACACACCAGTCAACAACCACTGCAGCTATCAGCTCTGCTAATGTCAGCAGAGAGAAGCATTCGATTCCAAAAAAATGTGTTTAGGCTCTGAAATATATTAAGTTTTTAGAAAAAAACTATTTAGCATTCATTTGAACAAAACTCAACTTTCTCACATGGTTTGCATTTAGGTTATATATAACCTGTTACGAATAAAAACAGTGTAAAAAAATTTTAAAATAAAAGTTTGAAGATGGATTTTGTCAGAATACACAAAAAATTCATAGAATTCATAGATTTTGTCAGAATACACAAAATAAAAATCCAATTTAACATTAATTTGAACTCTTTTAATTTAAATCTTAAAGTTTCTCAGCTGGTTTTCTAAGATGTGGGTTATATATATATATATATACACACACACACACACAGTAGTCAACATTTGAAGTGGATCAAAAAAGTTAATCAAAGTTGTCCTAAGACAAGAACGCATTTTGGTTTTAGGTTTTAGGACAACTTCGATAAAAGATTTTGATCAACTTCAAATGTTGACTACTTTATATATATATATATATATATGATTAGCATTAGATGCATTTGACTACTTTGCTGTATTTTGACATTTTAATTATTTTTCTTTTAAATGAGAATTTTTATCAGGCTCCCGTTTAGGTTCAGTAATTTCACTTTAATGGCAAAAAAAGGGTTATTTTCAAAAATGTCCAGTGATATTTTCGTAGAAGCCTAATAAGTCTTCATATATAATTACACATTATACTTAAAAAATTCTAATTAATATTCTAATATATAAATATAAATTATACATATAACATGAATATATCTTATAATTGTATATATGCATACTTTACAATTAATGGATTCCTTCTGTAAATATAAAATCATATCAAAATTATATTATACATTTTTATATATTTTCATATATATACAGTGGGTACGGAAAGTATTCAGACCCATATATATATATATATATATATATATATATATATATTAATTAAAATTTAGACTTTTTTTATACATACAGTACAATTTATAACCCAAGAGAGGGTAAAAGATATGGACACACACTGTGTTCATACCAAACACATCATAACGTTCGCAGTGAATTTACCCGTGGACGAACTGCAGGCGCAGCCCCTCGTCTGGAGCTTTCTGCCGCTTCAGAGATCCAGCCAGTCTCTTCTTGAGCTGAGGAAGATCTTCCTTATACACCTGAGGGATGTTTGGAAGAAGAGTTACAGGGAGAAATCCACTAGAGACACATTCAGAGATTCAGAAAAAGCATAAAGGGCAACAGCAGCCGACTAAATCAGCTGTGAAAATAATGAGAGGAACAGGAAGAAAACAGCCGAGCATGACTGTTGCATAAAACACTCGACATAAGACCCTCTCAGTTTGGGATCTTGGGTTTTGTTGGGGTTTAAGTGTCTCTTGCCTGACGCTCGTAGTTCATCTGGGCCTCCTGTTCGATGTCTGAGTCCAGCTCGGGAACGTCGGAGAGGTCAGAGTCAGAGTCGCCGCTGTTAGAGTCGGCGTAGCTCTCTGCGAACGAGAAAACACTGCTTTCAGAATTTCTGCTTTCTCTGTAGTTCACTCATTTCAGTCCAAACTTTCAATCGAAACGTCAAAATAAAATGTACAATTAAAAACACTATACTCATTTTTATTCAGGGCTTCCCAAACTTTTTTGTCAGCCGAATCCTTTAGACGTAAAATATTTACTTACACTACCCCTGAGATTTCAACTTAATATTTCAATAATTTAATGACATTCATAAGTTCATGATTGGTTGATGTTGGTTTGTGGTCACATGACATGCAAGCAAACAGATAAAATATCTAATATTTTTAATAAGTATTTTATTTTGATTTTTTTTTATCTTAAAATTATTATACATAAGGCTGCATGCATCGGTATGCATAGAGCTTTTATTATTATTATTTTATATTATTTATACTAATTATTTATTACATTATATTATTATATTAATTAAATCTAAATATATTATTATATTATGTGTTCTTTTTTAATTACTATTGATTATTATTAAGTGTTTTAACAATCATAAAAATAACATTATAAACATTATTGTTGGAAATTACAATTATCCTGTAAAATAAAATAAAAAATCTTAGGCCTAATAATTATTTTATTTTACACTGCAAGTTACAAAACTAGCATTTTTTTTTATTCTTAATTTTTTTACTAAAAAATGCATAACATATTTGCATAAATATTGACCTTTAAAATGTAGATGAACCATAAAGTTTCATTACTTTTCACGACTTTACCATTGACTATTAATGAATTTCCAAAACCTTTTTTTGACAACACCGCATTTGAGAAGGTTTTTGATAACTTTTCCAAGTCTGAAAATCACAGTTTTAAAATTCCCTGACATTTCCATATGCTTCATTATTTGAGAAAACCTAGTATTTCAATAATGCATAAACGCCAACTGTTTCCGAACAGGTTTTCATGTCCCATAATAAAGTAAAATAAATGAGCTTCACCTTGCAGCAGCGGCTCCAGAACTCCATTCATGACTCCCTCGGGCAGAAACCTCCACTGGAAGACGGAGTGATCGGCTCCGCCCGTGCTCAGAACCCACTGCAGGTCATGTGACCAGCGCACATTGGTCACATGGGCAGAGTGGCCGATGTATTTCTTGAATTTGGCAGCTGAAAGAATCACATTTGTTAGCACACACTGGTTTATTCAGCACGGATCACACAGATATCTGGATAACCGAGCTGACCTTTTTTAAGACAAGGGAATCGGAAGAGTTTGACGAGGCCGAAGTCGTCGCCCGTCACCAGCACTGCACTGCTGTAGTTTGCATCCACAGAATTGATGTCGTTCACGTTGGAATATTTAGGCCAGATTCCGTTGACATCAGTTCCGAGAACACAGGTCCACGTCATCCAATGGATTCCTTTGGCTTCCTCCTTCGGCAGGAATTTACCGGCTATAGACACAGAAGAACAACAGTTAGGACAATTATAAGCATGATATGATTAATAAAATACCTTACAGTACAGTACGTAATTCAGGGTTTCATGACCTTTGCAGTGTTGTTGATTGCTGGACAAAGATTTTAAAAAATCATATAGAATTGTCTTTGTTGTGAATTCCTGGAGACTTTTTAATGTCCAAAATGAGTCAAAAATGCTTTAAAACTTGAATTTGAACTGATGTCATATTGCTAACTTGCTTGAGGGAGAAATTTCCTCTACAGAAACACACGTCTATTGACATTTAAATGAATCCTAGAGTGTTATTAATTTTCATGGCTTTGCATTAATTATTAACAAATTTTCAAGACCGTTTTTGACCAGCAGCCACCTTTGAGAAGGTTTTTAATGACTTTTTCAGGTTTGGAAAATTTTTAAATAGTTTTTCATGACGGTGAAAACCCTGCTAATTTAATAAAATGCAAACATATTTGCATAAATATTAAAAACGTACATATTTAAAACTTTAACAATGCATACTGACTTTTGAAATTTAAATGAATTGTAAAGTGTTATTCATTTTCAAGACTTTCTATGAATTATTGATAAATTATAAAACTTTTTTTTTCACCAGCAACCACCTTTAAGAAGGGTTTTCATGACTTTTCCAGGTCTGGAAATTACAATTTTAAAATCATTTTTCATAACTGTGAAATCCAGAGCAATTTAAAAACATGCAGAAATATTAAATGCATAAATATTTCAAACTTTAACAACGTATATTGCATTAAAAATTTTAATGAATAAAAAAAAGTTTCATTAATTGTCATGAAGACTTTCATGACTTTCATTCATTTTCGTAGATGATTAATGAAATTCCAAGATTTTTTTTTCACCAGTGCCACTTTTAAATAGGTTTCTCATGACTTTTCCAGGTCTGGAAATCATAATTCTAAAATTGTCTTTCATGACTGTGAAAAATGTAAATTAATTGTAAAGTTTTATTAATTTTTAATTATTACAAATTATTAATTCTGTAGTAAAAGAAAATCATAAATATTTGCATAAATACCCAATGTATACTGACTTTTGAAATTTAAATTTCATGACTTTCACATTAATTATTAATGAATTTTCCCAGATCTTTTTCACAAGTACCCACTTCTGAGAAGGCTTTTGATGGAAATCACAATTTAAAAATATTTTTCATGACTGTGAAAACCCTAATAATAATAAAAAATAAAAAAAAGCATAAATAATGATTGCTTCCAAACAGGTTTTCGTGTCCCATAATTTCACATTTTATCATGCAACTTCACTAAAATAGCTTTATGACTTTTACAGGTCTGAAACAGTTTTTCATGACTGTGAAAACCCTAGTAATTTATACAATGCATATTTGAATAAAGATTTAAAACTTTAACAATGTATACTGACTTCCGAAATTTTAATGACTTAATGAAAAAATGCATAAATATCGACTGTTTCCAAACAGGTTTTCATGTCCCATAATTACCTGGAATTTAGTATTTTATCACGCATCTTCACCAAACAAAAAATTGCACAATTTTTGAAAGAAAATACAGCTTGGAATTTATACATATCGTAAAGTGTCAATAATTTCCACGACTTTTCCATTCATTATAAATGAATAATTATTCTTACTTGGCATCCTGTAGAAGAATCGCTCTCCAGCTCCATCGTTGGTCTGCAGGAAGCGGCTGTCCACGGACCAGTCCAGGTGTGTTATGAAGCAGGTGGACTTGTTGCACTCTCCCACTTTCTTATAGCGTTGGGCCACAGCGTAAGTGTCCACAAACCCGTCGTTCGAGCCCACGGCCAAATAAGAGCCATCGGGTGAGAACTTGAGCTCGTGAATGACCTCCTTCCTGTCCTTAATGTGGACCACCTCCGTCATGTCCCTTAGAAAACCAGACAGGCTCTCAGTTTGTGAATAATGAAGCTGAAATAATGAAGTGTAGGGGATCCAAATTCAATTACCTGACACGAAGAACAGTGAAGGAGCCGTCCTTCATGCCGAGAGCCAGCTGGGAACCGTCGTTGTTGAAGGAAACGCTGCGAACGGCCTCTTCCATGTTACAGCGAGCGATCAACGTGTGTTCGGACAAACTCCACAGCCTAAACAAGCATGTTTGAGGAAAATTAAAATGTGTCCATATTTATGTCTGTATTGTATGCTTAATCTAGGGCTGGGTAATATGGCTAAAAATGTTACAACAATATTTTCCCCATATTATACGATATTGATATTTATCACAATATTAATTTACTATTAATGGGGAAGGAAATGCAGTCCACATGTTTGTTAGACCTTGAGAATTAACTTTAATCAAGGCCCAATAAATCCATTTTATTTTCCCCTAAATTCTATGTATTCAAATTTTTTCTATATTTATAGATTATAATTTAATGCAAATTTAATAAAACTTTAACAATTAAATGTTTTTCCAAATGTAATCAAATAAAAAATATAACAAATAACTTTGATCAAAACAAGTTTTTTTAGTGAAGTAAAATGCAAATATGGATGAAAAAATATCTTGGTTATATGATATTCCTTAAAAATAAAAATATAAATATTACTATTATTATTGCTTTGAGAATTGAAGCTTTTATTTTGATGATTTGTTGTGAAGATTTAATTTCAGTTTTTAGTTTCAGTCCCAGGGTGTATTTGACAGTAGTTTTTCTCAAATTAAATGGTAATCAATTACAAATATAAATTAATTTACAACAAAATGTATTTATTTTTTGTCATATAAGATGCTGAACAACAGAACTGTATAAACTAAAACATGGATGAAAAAATATATTGGTGGTATGATATTCTTTAAAAATGAAAATATTATGATTATTACATTAAGAACGGCATTTTAGTATAGAATAGTATTATATTTTTGTCATAATTTCTTCATGTTAAACCAGAATTTATTTTGACAGTTTGTTGTGAATATATTTCAATTTCAGATTGAATTTGATGGTATTTTTTCTCAAATTAAACCATGTAAAGCTGCTGTAGTGACTCACAGAGAAGCCCTTGGAAATGAAGTTCATGTGTTCATGTCTCATAAATTGAGACGCAGCCACTGAAAACACTGCGAGCATCATGTGTGTTTGAGTGTGAAATGTCCAGATTGTTTATCGCAATCTCAATACAATAACGTTTATTGCCCAGCCCTAGTTTAAACATTCTGAAAAACCAGACATCCTATGTCCACCCATCTTGCTCCATTGTCTACAGTGTGAACTGATGTGGCATGAACTGAAATTCAATAGCAGGAGTCGACTGACCGTACGGATCGATCATCGCTGCCGGTGACGGCCAGCGGTTGTTTGGGATGCAGGTCGAGGGCCCAGAGCTCCCCCTCTGAATGACCCTGCATGATCAGCAGCGGTTTATCTCGGTCTCTCACCATCACCTCGAAGATCTCGCTGTCTTGAGTTCCTGCCAGGATCCTGTCAGCCCTCCAACACACGCTGCGGATGGACAGGCCTGGAGAGAAAGAGTCATTCAGGTTCATCAAATTAAAGTCCACCATCAAGCATTCCTGGTTACCAGCAAATAATCTAGCGTAGCGTTAGTTCTGGAAGGTCACGTTAGTCAAGCTCGCATCAGCTGACTCTCAGCTGATCCCATCTACCTATGGGAATACAACACCTATCTAAGTAGCTGATCCCATCTACCTATGGGAATATGACACCTATCTAAGCATTCATATA
>NW_015505408.1:1459750-1478762 GCF_001515645.1 Sinocyclocheilus grahami
TGCCCAGAACAGAACCATACCGCCAATCCAAACTGTATGCTAATAAGATTACCATAAATGTGTCCCTCAGTTTGTAAAAACAAGCAGAAGTTGTTGGAAACAAAACAGCTCAACTTTATTTAATCTGGATCTGGTGGGCTGCATTTTAAAGTTTTTAAAATCAATATATATTTTTTTTATTGATTATTCAAAATTCTATGAATAACTTTCAATTATCATTTGTTTTTAATTGTTGATGTGTTTTAACTTAAGCATTTTCTGCATCAAGCCAATTATTACATTACAAAGCAGTGCTGCTATCATTTTCTAAAACGAAAACCATAGAAACAAATAAAGAATATAAGAATATAAAAGAAATAACTGAAGTAAGGCTGGAAATAGATCAAATATAAGTATGAAAAACATAAATAAATAAAGCCATGCCTTTTAAAAACGTTCATTGAAATTAAGCTGAAATAAAATAATTTAAATATTAAATATAAATATATAAAAATTAAATATATACATATAAATATGAAATTAAATATATAAATACTAGATGAAAAAAGAAAACAATTAAATTAGAACTTAAATACTATAAAGTAAACTTCTAAAACTGAAATAGACAAATTAAAAAATTAATATGTTTTTTTAAGATTTATATAAGTATAAGTGCATATATATATATACGTGAATATGAATATATTCACGTATATAATATATACGTGAATATATTCATATTCACGTATATATTATATACATTAAAAAGACAAAAGCACATAACAAACGTAAACTAAAGCTTATTCAAAATACTAATAAAATCAATAAAAGTATATAAATAATACTGTTACTTAGCAGAAAAAAATGTAAATCGATGTTACAAGGTATATAAAAAAAAATCCACATACAAGAAATTAAACCAATAACTCCAAACCAAAAGTTATTTTACTTAGAAAAAAGCACCACTTCTAAAAGACAACATTAAGAGCTCAAAAACACACACATTATTGTATTGAACAATTAATATAATCACAAAAAATAGCTGTGTAAAATAGAGTGTAAAAAGCTTCACACTCATCAGTTGTCATAAGCTGGTGTTTTAAGCAGGACAGAATGTAATTGGCTCATTAACTGACTGTACAGATTCAAAAATAAACCTTTAAAGCAGAAAAAGTAAAAAAAATGTGTTATATGGGAGTCTAAATTGGACAGACCAGCAAAATGTCAAACAAACAACTCCAGTGTGAATCGTTACGTTTGATGGACTTCTCTGATCCAAATGAGTCAAAAGTCTTCATCCAGTAAGAGTACAGAGCTATAAAAGAGCAGCTCGGATCATCTGATGAGAAACGTTTGAGTTCATATTGAGATCTCTGACTCTTAATTACAGTCTGGGAGACACTGTTGAGATCTCTTCTGAAAGATTACTGGGGTGATTTTCTCAGGAGAGATGTCTGAGAAGCAGGAGACTTCAGAAGAAGACACTCGGCAAAACAATTGGGATATTTTCCGTTTTTTTCTTTCCAGCAGGAAGTGTTCGGCGAGGTTTGTTAAATCTGCTGAGATTTCGGTTTCAGACTGACCGGATCTGATCTGATCTGATAGTTACCTGACAGTCTTCTGCTGTGAAAGCGCTGACAGCTTCATTGCTACAAGACTTACATCTGCTGATAACACTGTCACTCGTGTGATAGAAGCGCAGGCCGTGTTGCCATGGTGACACAATCCCTTCTATACTGAGCATGCTGCTGTACCTCCATAAGGAGTCAAACGATGGATGCAATGCAATTTCCTTTTGAAAAATGGCCAATAATGGTATAAGCTTTTGTGGTTCATTACATAAAGCCCTATTATTCTTATTATACAGTATATACACTATTATTATTATTTACACAAACAAAATCACTGAATCCAGTCACAAAAATGGAATTTACTGTTTAACACGGAATGAAAAAAAATTGTAATCAATAAATTGAAATGTACACTTAATCTTCAGACAGAGGTCTTCACTACAACCCGCCAAAAGAAAAGTTTGGTTTAACATATAATTCGGTTTAACTAATAGCAATAATACAGTTTATTAAACACAAGTTTTAGTCCATGCTTCAATTTAACTCGTAAACCTCTGTTAGGGTTCAAAAATGTCTCTGTTAGTTCACATTTCATTTGATAACATTTTAAAAGATTAAATTATCATCTAAGTTTTATGATGTGAGTTTTTATTGATGTAGTTCATTTGATTATCAGCCATTTTTATCATAGATTTTTATTAAGTCATAAAACACAGAATCCAGAACACTCAAAACAGACAATCAAGAATTTCAGAAAAGTCCCTATTATTGTTAAAAATTTAACAAATTACTAAATTGTTAAAAGTTTCATGATTCCTTTTTGATTATTAAAATTTAACGAAACCATTAAAAGTGGAATCAAGGAAAATTAAAAAATGAAATGTCATTGTTAAAAGTGCGATGAATTATTACATTGTTAAAGCTTTATGAATTCAATTGATTAAACATCCTTTTTGATTATTAAAATTTAATTAAACCATAAAAAAAATGTTTTGTACGGTTTAATAGAAAACAAAAATCGGGGAAAAGATTCACGCTATGCGTTCCAAAGTCCCACCAATTCACGCAATTCACACTTGGTCAGATTAGAAATAGTTATTTGCTGTGTAAATGTTAATGAAGTCAAAGATGTGTTGTGAATAAGCATGTCACACAGTACATTAAACTATTTCAAAAGGGCAAGAAAAAGGCCCGCTGTAATGCTTTACCTTTATAACCCTGTTCTGCCTCCCGGAGGTCAATCTTGGTGATGGGTTTGAAATCCACGTCCCACAGCCTCACACATCCGTCCCGCCCACCGGTGGCGAAGCCTTCTTCACATGAATGCATGCTGAAGATCCCTGCCTGCAGAACAACGAGAGTTTACAAACGCATGTGCAACAGGTCACACGTCACCACATGCTATATTCACTAATGTCACAGATGCATGGCACAGATGGCCAATGCATTGAATGTCTGATCATAAATTGTAACTTCAGTTAATGTCCTTTAATGGAGATGCTATAGCGCACAGCTGATGTGTATGTGGTGGGAGTGATGGTGTAGGAAGTGTGATGAGCTTCACTCACTCCATGCGCCGCCTGTATCGTTCTCGTCAGGTTGAGCCCCTTCCACACGTAAATGTCTCCATTTAGAGCTCCAGAATACGTCACTTCATCTTTCGCCGTCGCCAAGCAGAGGATGGTTTGCAGGTCCCCCGTCTTTCCAAAGATCCCTCGTTTTGGTGTCAATGCATTTCCACATAATGTCCAAAACTATGAGACAAAAGAGAAAATCACCTTCATATTTAATTCATTTCAGTTTGTTGCTCATGCAAATTAGCTTTAAATCTTAAAATATTGTGCATGCATAACTTCGTTTTTAGAGCTTGACATCTGTGCATTCACTTTTACTAAATGAAAAGTCATACAGGTTGACTAAATCAGACAGAATTAGATTTTTGGCTTTAAATTATATTCTTCTGTCTCAGTTGTTCAGTATGTTAATGCATTTCTTGAAGTCTGTGAAAAAGCATTGCATTTGCTGTAAAGATGAAAACAAGAAAGGAAAGGAGGAATAAATTACGGCATGTTTTCCAGTGATGCCTCATTTATTTGTTTCCGAGAGCGGGTTCGAGTGAACTTTGTCTCAGGGGTTTGACTCACTTTAATGTGCTTGACTCCGCAGCTCACCAGTCTGTGCGGCACAAACGGGTCCCAGGAAATATCAAAGATCTGAAACGCAGCACAAAAAGGTGAAATAAACATGTCAACTCTTCCACAACATCTTCCATAACTTTCATTACGCCAAAACCGATTACACTGAATTAAGCAGAAGTCTCTAAAATGATACACAATGCAAAATATAATGGAAATTATAATGCAAATACCTGAATCATATTTGCTGAATAAAATCCAATACTTGTTTCTTGAGGTGCTGATTTTAAAAATAGTGGCGGTTTTGCTCAAACACGACACACTTTCTCATAAAATATGATGCATTTCATAGCATTTTTGCTTTCAACAAACATTAGTAAGGTGAAGAATTCTCGTATTATCTCTTAATCAGCAGAAAAACACCACAAAGCTATGATTCTTATCTGAATCTGAGCCACATCCCAATGATTTGCTCAATTCTCAGCCAGACTGATTCTGAAGACATTGAATGTCTTGAAGATATTAATTGAATGATTCTGATGACATTATTTTATGCATGATCCTGATTTTTGCAGACTGTAATTTAAATGATCAATTTAGAATTTTTTTGGTCATTAAAACCAAAACTTTAGACATTTTACTGCTTTTGTTATTTTGATAAATGCATTAAAGCAGATACATACATATATACTTTTTAAAAAGTAGGAAAAAACGGTTGGAAAGATTTTATTGTTATTTTTGAACTCGGCATCATCAAATTAGGCAAATCAGCTGTTATATTTAGCATAATTGGGATACTAGTATTTTTTATTAATATTTTGAATAAGTAATATTTTTATATTTTCCACTTTCATTTGAATATTAGTTCAAGTTTGTAGTGACTTTGTAGCGTGTTTTGTCATTTTTATAAGTTTTTTTCATATCTCTATATGGTTTTTATTGATTTTATTTAGGTTTTAGTTATATTATTACATAACTTGAAATAAAATAAGTTTTTCTTCAGATATTTTTGGCAAATTATTTATTTTTTCAAGATCCAGGGCTGTGTAATTATAGTCATGCTTGCTAATTAGCTAAAAATTCAGCAATTTATAACAAGAACAATGCATTAAGCATCTTAATCAACATAATTTTTCTTCTTTCCATAATTCTTCATTTTAAACTATCCATTTATCTTTCAAACAATGTGATTTCTTCATTATTTGCATGCATTATCTGCAAATAAACAATTAATAAAGCCTTCTTGTTGCTCAAACAGTAGATCATGCTGCTAGCAACGGGTTCGATTTCCAGGGAATGCATGAAGTGATCAATCATATACCTTGAATGCAATGTACGTTGCTTCAGATAAAAGCTTCTGTCAAATGCATGAATATAAAATGCAAACGATATAAACTCTAAATTGCTTTATATTCAATCGGCACTCCCGGCAGTGAAGCTGTTGAGCTGGAACAGTAGAGAGAAGACAGCAGGATTTTAATGGCACCTTAGGGAGTCTTCTGGTGTCTGTGGTTCTTCACTAAGCTGCTCTGTCATCTCTGCTGAGGCTTCAGACTCCCTTCACACTGAGCGTGTGTGTGTGTGAAACACTCTGTCTGTCAGTTCGTGCATTGAAATGCTCCTTTGTACTGTAGCACAACACAATAACTTATTCATAACGCTCTTAACGGTTATTCATTCACATCACTGAGGTGTAGCATCTGTTGCTATGGAAACAGTCCTACCATGTGTCGACTGGATGGGCACTTTCTGTGCTTTTCACTTCATGCACTAAAGTCACAAACTTTCTGGCCTAATGAATGAAATGGTGACTGTGCGGTTTTGATGTAATTAACTGTCGGTAATGAGGAACAGTCAGTTCTGTTCTTACCCTGTCAGAATGTCCCGTGGCGGTGGCTAAGACACGCCCCTTTTTCCAGTCCCACACGCACACCGTGTTTTTGGCATCAAGTCCCACGGACGCTAAACGCTGAATGTTCAAAAACACGAGACAGGACAAAATAAGCCGTTAGATGAGAGCATTTGCAAACAGATGAAGGTAATCTGATTTTAATAACAATACTACTCAGGGTTAATATAGTTACCTAAAAATAAGATTGAAACTAAAATTAAAACTATTTTGTTACTTGAAATCAAATAAACTAAGCTAAAAAAGGTTTGATAGAAGTGGCTGGAAGACCTGCCAAGAGAGCATTGCAATAGTCCAGGCTGGATAGAACAAGAAACAAGTATTATCATAAATAGTGGTCAAATATTGAAGCTATCTAATCTCAAGGTCAATTCAGAATATTTATTGTAAAATTGGTTTTGTAACAGTTGCCAAAAATGATATATATATTGCTGTGATTTGTGATATAATTTAAAGGGAAAAAATTTCAAATTTCAAAACGTCCCCCCCTCTGGTTTGTTCACAAATCACACCCTGTATATATATATATATATATATATATATATATATTACTTGATAAAAATATATTTTTTTAAATGTATGTAGTCAGGGACAGAGAACAAGCTTGTTTCTAACAATAATAATATTGTAACTAAGCAGAATCATGAATATTTCTATCTTATTTTGTTAACCATTTATCATATAACTTAGATGTAATAATAAAAAAGTACCATTTTAACTGTAGTTTGTTGAAAGTATAGTGAGAGTATCGTATCATGAGATCAATATTGTGCATCAAGCCATATATTGTTACACCCCGAAATATGACAAAAATATGTTCATATTAATACGTTTATTGCATATGTATTAGAGAATGCAGCCAATCAGAATGAAGTATTTCAGAGAGCCGTGCAGGAAGTCATGTGACTCACCTGGCCATCGGCGTCGAAAGCCAGACAGGCCACACCGTGCGTGTGAACGTCTCTGAGGATGGACACGGTGGTCAGCGCGTACGAGTCCCACACGCAGATATACGGATCCTTCCCAACCTGACCTGTGGCCACCTGGATCTTATCCGGATGCAGCGCTAGACTGAGAACAGAAGAGACACGCGCCGTGAGATACACTGACAGAAAGACAGACAGTAAAGAGAAGAAAAGCAAAGCAAATAAAATAAAAGAGAAGAAAAAAAGATAACTGAAATATTGAAAGACATTAAAGAGCTTAATTTGAGTTACTTGTCAGCAAATTAAAATATCTTATATAAAAACCATTCTATACTAATATATCATAAATATATAAAAACATTTCAGTCTGGCTTCCGTCTACTACATAGTACTGAACCTGCCCTTGTAAAGGTAGTGAACGATTTATTACTTTCTTGCGACACTGGCTCACTATTTTTATTTCTGCTACTTGACCTCAGCTCTGCCTTCGATACGATCTCTCATGATTTGCTTATTTCTAGCCTCTCGGATGTGGGTATATCTGGTACTGCTCTTTCCTGGATCTCTTAATACCTCCTTGATAGACAATTCTACATCTCTGTTCAGGATTTCAGATCTCCTACTGCCCCCTGAAACAAGGCGTCCCCCAGGGTTCCGTTCTTGGGCCTTTGCCGTTTATCATTTATATTTTACCATTGGGTCTGATTCTACAGCATCATGGCTTTAGCTATAATTTTTATTCTGATGACATTCAAGTTTACACATCTTGCAGGCCTTCTCTATCCACCCAAATTGACCAAATTTCTATTTGCATGCAGGAAATAAAAGTATGGCTCAACTCTATTTTTCTAAAACTTAATATGGATAAAACTGAGATCATCATTATTGGAACCCCGTCACTCACTACCAAAGTTCCCCCTGACTTTACCTGCAATATCACTGGTACTCTCATCACACCATCTTGTATCATCAAAAATCTTGGTGTTATGTTTGACTCCTCTCTTTCTTGTCAGTCTCATATTAACTCTCTCTCACTAAATCAGCATTCTTTCATTTACAACGAATAGTCCGGCTCAGTCTTTTCATTATTGTCAAATGTGCAGAAACTCTCATCCATGCTTTTGTTTCATCACGTCTCAATTAGTGGTCGACCGATATATCGACAAGGCCGATATATCGTCCGATATTTGAAAAATGGCAATAATGCCAATATCGGCCGATAAGTTTTTCTGTTTGGCCAATGTGTTCGAGGCGGGACTTTTATTTTGACGGCACACAGGGCTCACATTCTCCCTCTTGTTCGCTGTCGTCATTCAGTTCCGTCTAATATGGATAGAAGTCTATCTAATAATCAAATAAAACTGTTAAACAAAGGAAATAAAAAGTATACAAGAAAGTATTATAACGATTGCTTTAATATTATTAGTAATAGAAAGGCAAACATTATAAGAATTTCTCATTTGCCGTCAGCATTCAGTAAATACGCATTAATATAATTTAAACAAATCTTTGAATGACAAACCTAATTTCACAAACCTTGCAGACTTAGTCGAATCTAGTTGAGATCTTGTGAAGTGCGCATGTGTATCCTGCATGATCGTGTGTTCTCTGCGTGACGGTCGGTCCGTGTGAATTGAATGCGGACAGGAGGAGAGTTCAGCTTGACTGGAGACGCGCGATCGACAAACTTTAATCTCGTGACTGATTTCAAATTATGCTGCGCTTTATGCATTTGCCCACTGTCATATTCATGTCATTTTCATTGCGTGCTCTATGTAAAATGAGTGTTACCTTGGCTTTATTTGAAAAAAAAAAAAGATTCCCAATGCTCACAAACTTCCCAGAATACTGAGTGCCCTGTTGGTTATAGTGTTTACTTCCTTTTTAATTCAATTTTATTAAATATTTATTTATTTGTGAAAAATGCTTTGTCTTCTAAAGTAGGCCTATAAGTATGTTTATTTTACACAATTATTTTTAATCCATTTTCAAATTTCTTAAATATAAATTAAAATAAAATTATATCGGCTTTATATCGGCCACCCTGCTTCCCAAGATATCGGCATCAGCTGTCAAAAAACCCATATCAGTCGACCACTAGTCTCGATTATTGTAATGCCCTTTTCATTGGCTTACCCGTTGCCTCCATTCAGCCGCTCGTATTATCACCCACACTAATTAATTTTTATATTTCCTTTTTTTAATTTTTTAAAACTTTTTTTGTTTTTAAGTTTTTGTAATATCTCTATATAGTTTTATATATTTTTTATTTCACTTTTAGTTCTTAAATAAAACAAGTTTAATTTTTAAAAATAATTATTTTATATAATTTAATATATAATTAGTTTTATTCCAGTTCATGCAGTTAATGTTTATTTTATTTCAAATAACAAAAATGGTTATGTTTACTTTGTTAACTGTATAGTTAACCAAAAGTGTATAGACACACACATACTTTTGGACAGAACAAAAAAATTTAAACTGTTTTTTATTATTTTATTACACATATATCTCACACACACACACACACACACACACACACACACACACACACACACACACACACACTTACATTTATGGGGCCAAAAAATACACACAGTCTTTGCCAAAATAAAATGACAGTCAGAAGTCTGATAACGAGATTGGATGGATGGATCTCATTAAAACAGTTAGAATCTAGAACTATACATGAACACAGAAAGTCTGATTATGCGACTAAACACTAAATGAAGCCGAGTGTGGGAGAGACGCACGGCTGAGGAAAGCACAGCAGGATCAGCACATACGAGACGACTGACTATCCGACAGGAAGATGATGTCTCAGACGAACCGACTCTCTCCACGGCAACAGCTCTGCCATGGTGACCGCCAGCGAGAGCCGAAGCTCCTGATACAGCAGGTGCAAAGCAAACTCATAACCAACCAGAATAATCATAAGCCAGTGCTGAAAGATCATAAATGCTTATTTGTGTGTGTGTGTGTGTGTTTCAGAGAGCTTGCAGGACGATCAAAGTCTCTCCATGTCCACTGGCATGAAACCCAAGCCAGCAGCTGTGCCGTGTGCCAATGCAGTTATGAGCTGCACTGACCCGTTTACTTTATACACATTAGATGCATAAGAACTACCTTTCTACAATTCAATCAATTCTTTATACATATAATTTTTTGTTGTTGTTGAATATCCTGTTTTTACTTTGAAATGCATCACATTAGGGAGGTAAAATGGTTTGACATAAATCAGTTTTTATTTTAGTATTATTTATATACTATTGAAGTATTTATTCATATTTTGAATATGCTTTTTTATCATATGTATCTAATTACATCATTTAGTATTATTTATTTTATTATATTTTTACATTATGTAAAAAATTATATTATTTATTCATACTATTTATAATATGTATTAATATTTTGAAGTAGGTTTTATTTTTATATTTAAATTTTTCATTTAAATTTTAGTTTAAGTTTCTGTAATTTTACGTGCTGTTAAATGTAGCTTTATTTTTTCAGTTTTAGTTGTAGTAATTTTAGTATCTCAACATTTCATTTAGCTGTAACATACCATCTATTTGTCTTTTAATCCTGATACAGCAGGTGCAAAGCAAACTCATAACCAACCAGAATAATCATAAGCCAGTGCTGAAAGATCATAAATGCTTATTTAGTTCCTGTGTTGAGAGATTTGTTTGGGACGGGCCTACTGTACAACATACTGTCAATGGACAACAGCAGAGACATAATATGCATGCTATTTCCAAAGCACTCTGCTTCAGTTTAGTATTAGTTATACTATTTATTCATATTTTGAATCGTTTTATTTTTATATTTTCAGTTTTTGTTAAAATTTTAGATTTACGTAATTTAATGTCAATTTTTGTGCTCTTGTCATTTTGAAACATTTAAAAAAATTCTATAAAGATTCTATATCAAATTAATTCTATGAAACAAATTAATCTATATAAAATTCTATATAAAAATCTTTCTTTTAGATTTTGTTTTAGTCATTTTAGTACCTAAACTTAAGCTTATTTCATTTAGTTTCAACTTAAACATATTTTATTTGGATGCCAAGGAACCATTTCTAACTTATTATAGTATGTTTTTCACTTAATATTTATTTTAAATTTTATTTCAGCTTAATATCAACAAAAAATACTTCTACAAATGTTTATTTTATTTTAGTTGTAATAATTTTAGAACCTCAGTTTACACTTATTTATTTCATAGGTGTCAAGGCAACATTTCTAATAGCATTTTTTTCATTTATTTTTCATCTAATATTTATATTTTATTTCAGCTTTATTTCAATTATCGAGCATGACTTATAGCTTCTATAAGTTATTTTTTAAATGTAGTTTGTTTTTCATCTGATATTTATATTTAATTTTCTTTCAGCCTAATTTCAATAAACAAAAATGACAAAATTACTTCTTTCAGTTTTAGTAATTTTAGAACTTATTTTATGTTTTTCATTGCATATACTGTTGTGTGTGTGTGTGTGTGTGTTTCAGAGAGCTTGCAGGACGATCAAAGTCTCTCCATGTCCACTGGCATGAAACCCAAGCCAGCAGCTGTGCCGTGTGCCAATGCAGTTATGAGCTGCACTGACCCGTTTACTTTATACACATTAGATGCATAAGAACTACCTTTCTACAATTCAATCAATTCTTTATACATATAATTTTTTGTTGTTGTTGAATATCCTGTTTTTACTTTGAAATGCATCACATTAGGGAGGTAAAATGGTTTGACATAAATCAGTTTTTATTTTAGTATTATTTATATACTATTGAAGTATTTATTCATATTTTGAATATGCTTTTTTATCATATGTATCTAATTACATCATTTAGTATTATTTATTTTATTATATTTTTACATTATGTAAAAAATTATATTATTTATTCATACTATTTATAATATGTATTAATATTTTGAAGTAGGTTTTATTTTTATATTTAAATTTTTCATTTAAATTTTAGTTTAAGTTTCTGTAATTTTACGTGCTGTTAAATGTAGCTTTATTTTTTTCAGTTTTAGTTGTAGTAATTTTAGTATCTCAACATTTCATTTAGCTGTAACATACCATCTATTTGTCTTTTAATGTTTCTTCATCTATATTTATATTTATCTATATAAATATTTATATTTTATTTGATTTAAAATGGTCTTAAACCAGTGTTGTCATTTTTTATTTTAATTTTAGTTTACATTTTTGTAATTTTGTCATGTGCTTTTGCATTTTTTATTTTTTATATATATATTTCTATATAGATTTAAATTAATATT
The DNA here is from genome assembly GCF_001515645.1 of Sinocyclocheilus grahami. Classification (NCBI taxonomy): domain Eukaryota; kingdom Metazoa; phylum Chordata; class Actinopteri; order Cypriniformes; family Cyprinidae; genus Sinocyclocheilus; species Sinocyclocheilus grahami. The sequence continues at coordinate 1,471,563 of NW_015505408.1, forward strand.
TTTATTTCAGTTTTAGTCTTAATATACTTAAACATTTTTGTAAAAGTTTAAAGTTTAAATTTTTCATCTAATACATTTTATTTTAGCTTTATTTCAATTACGGAAAATGGTTTGTAATAGATTTAGTTTTAGGTAACAATAAACACATTCTCAAATAATGCTCAAATTTGCTCAAGATACCAACGTCTGCAATCATAGTCAGAGATCTCAGTATGAACGATCTGTGTGTATCATTTGATGCATCAAACTTAACTCATCCCACAACATTTAACAGACATAATAACTGCAAAACACCTCGTATACTCAGATCACCTTAGCAACAGCATCAAACCACATTTGCTACCAAAAAGAAAACGCTATAGGGCCTATAGCATCAAGGTGACAAGTTTTGCACAGGCAATAACTCAAAAGACAAAGTTGCTACCTAAATATATCATTAACTGAGAGCTTCATTAAGCGTCCTCAGTGATGAGAGAGCAGGGAGAGTAAGACATGGCAAAAGAAGAGAAAGATGAAACAGTGACCCTGAAGAAAGGGTGACTTTGACATCACTGATAGCGGCTCTGAAAGCAGCGCAGCTGCAACTCTTTCACTGAACGAATAAAGGCCTCCAACACAACAGATAAAAGAGTGTGTGTGTGTGTTTGTGTGTGTGAGTGTGTGTATGTATGTGTGTGTGAGTGTGTGTATGTGTGTGTGTGTGTGTATGTATGTGTGTGTGTATGTGTCATAAAAACATCAGATATCGGAGCAAAATCTAATACTGAACACTTTGGCAGCAAGGTCTTGGCTTGAATGGAGCTGATACAGAGAGTCAGATGAATCCCACAAAACACAAACATACAAAAACATTAGATTAGGCTATATTTTAAACAAAAAATGATCATTATTTTTAGCAATTGTTTAGCTGGAAAACATTTTCTTTGAAACAATTTTCACACAGAAATTGTAAATTTGACAATTACAAAGAAACGGCCAGGGTTATTAAAGTCAACTAAAAGTAAAACTGAAATAAAAAATTTAACTATTTAAAAAAACAAAATTTTTGTTACTTAAAATCGAATAAACATTCAATAATTTTTTTTAAAACTTATTTCAGCTAGTTGCCAAACCAACATTTCTTTTTTAAAATTTAGTTTAACTTAACGTACAAAAAACCCTACATAAATATATAAAAAACAAAAACTCCTTAAAGATGACAAAAACACAACAAAATATTACTAAAACTTTAATTTAAAATGAAAGCAAAATATACAAATAAAAACTTATTGAAAATATTAGTAAAAACTATAATATAATAATAACAATGGTAACTGTAATTAAGTCAAAAGACTAAAACTGTATTTTTTGTAAAACATACTACAATCATTTTTTTTATTTTTCATTTTTTAAATTCCACTAATTTTTAAGTTTAATTTACAACTTACAAAAAACATTTTTTATAGTGTTGATGCTGAAATTACACACTGTAAAAAGAATCGACTGACAGTCACCACTGAGAATCATGAAAATTATAGTAAAACACTCAAAATAAAATTACACATGCATTACAGGAATTAGACTTTGTGCTTTGATTTTCCCAGACATGTTTCCATGATTTTCACTCCATCAGAACGTGTGTTGGGCGTTTACTCATGTTTGTGCCAAACCCCTGTGAGTCAGTGAACAGCTGAGGGGTTCTGGGAAAGATCTGCAGCCAAATGAACACCAGTGACTGTAGGCCTACAGGGAGGAAGCTGAACAGGAAAATGAAGAGCGGATGATAACCATGCCAGAAAGAGCGCGAGCGAGTGTGAGTGTGTGTGTGTGTGTGTGTGTGTGTGTGTTCCTCCGCAGATGTGCTGAAGTCTTTGTGCAGTGAAGTGGGACGTCTGACCGCTGTCGTGACAGAGCGCATTTGGAAAAGCCTGAAATAATTCCAGCTGCCTGAGACCTGCAAGCAGCCGAATGTTTCTGATATGATTCTGGACTAAAAATACTAATCTAATGAGGCTAATGCATTGAACAGTTCACACAAAAATTTGAATTAGCTGAAAATGTACTCAGGTCATCTGCAATGTAGATGAGTTTGTTTCTTCATCAGATTTGGAGAAATGCAGCATTGCATCACTTGCTCAGCAATGGAGCAACTTTGAACTTTGAACTGTGAATTCTGGCTGAACATTTGATGAAAATGCACTCGCCCTCAGGCCATCCAAGATTAGGATGAGTTTGTTTCTTCATCAGATTTGGAGAAATGCAGCATTGCATCACTTGCTCAGCAATGGAGCAACTTTGAACTTTGAACTGTGAATTCTGGCTAAAATATCCATAATCAATAATAATGTTTCTAATAACGCTTCCTCCAGTGAAAAAGTCCATCTCCTGTTGTCTCTCACATCCAAATCCAGCCACATATTTGTTTAAAGCTGTAAATAGTGTAAACGGTGCTTGATCTGTGCAAATCTCTCGCCTGATTCAGACCAGACCGCTTTTTCACTGGAGGAAGCATAATTACGGATTATGGACTCTTATATATTATGGATTTGTTTCTTACAAACACGCAGCTTTTGTCTTCTCAAGACATTAACTGATGGACTGGAGTGGTGTGTGGATTACTTGTGGATTATTGTGATGTTTTTATCAGCTGTCTGGACTCTCATTCTGACGGCACCCATTCACTGCAGAGCATCCATTGCTGAGACACTGATGCAATGCTACATTTCTCCAAATCTGATGAAGAAACAAACTCATCTACATCTTGGATGGCCTGAGGGTGAGGACATTATCAGCAAGCTTTAAATTTTAGGTGAAATATTGCTTTAATCATATAAACAAATCCTTAAGCAAGTAGCTGTGCAACAAAATACTGCATCAATATTCCAATATTTATTCACATATTATTACGAATAATTATTCCCATTATCATTAAGCATCCCTTGTTCTTCTGAGCGATGTTTTAATGGTTTTTGCTTTATCTGACCAACTATCAAAGGGATTATGCTCTCCATGAAATTAATACTGAAGTCATTTTTCTCCATTTCTCAGCCACTAGATACCGCCTAGAGAAATGTGAAAGGAGGTCATTTGACAAAGGTCAAATATATATTATTAAATATGATACCTTAATTAGAGTCTAGAATACAACAATGTCGTAAATTAATTTAAATTCTAATCACAAGTTGCTTGTTCAAATTTCCATTTGCACTTGGTAAAAAAAATGGTGCTATTTTTAAGCGTAGGAAAAAAAGCGGTGACTGAGCAGGGTCTGTTCATTAGAATAATGCAATTATGAACGCATCTCCAACGAGAGCTTTAATGAAACGAGTAGTCGGGTTGTTTTAGTCCTAATGAGCTCTCAAAATCATGCATATCTGAAACCGTGACAAGACAGAATCAAGAAAGCAAATAAACGTGTCCTCTGCTGTCTCACACGCGGCGCGGCACGGGAAGAGACGGCGTGGAATTTGAGCTCACAGTAATTCCACAGAGCGTCTGTCCTCGGTTAAGAGCTCAAATGTTGGGCTAATCTGGCTGTGTTTGGGGTCAGATACGGGCTGATAGAGTGACCCCACACTTGCCCTTCATGCTGAGAGACACAAGAACAATTAGTGCTTTGACTCACTAAACGTCTTTACTTTAGTCAGCAGATCATCTAGACCACTCAAAACAGCAGCTACTTCAACACAGTTCTTTAAAAAAACCATCTAAAGAACCCGGAAACCAAAACACAAATCTGAAGAACCTAGAATAAAATATTCAAAATGTTTTTAATCTTCAAAGAATCACATAGCAACTCAAGAACCCGATATAACTAAAAAAAAATTATTTTTAAGAAGTGGAACTAAAAGGTATTTTTGTCTTGATTGTCATCACAAATATCAAAGTCAAATTGATTTCTATCATGCTTTTCACAAAACACATTGTTTTAAAGCAGCTTTACAAGAAATCATGATGTTAATGTTTATTTTGCATTAAAAAATTAAGTGTTTTGAGATGAGTGGGTGACACTAACTGAGTTCCCTTTCAGTCGGTCACTCTCGACGTCACATCGGATGACCGACGAATTGGGATCTCGCTTAGAGGGACCAATCTACTTCGAGTGTAAACTAAATGAGCCAATGCACATTGGCATGCGATTATTGCATCCAGCTGCTGCTGATCACAGCGTGAGTATAAGTAGGCAGCAGATGCAGCACATATTCAGCTTTTCGCTGAGGAGTCGAGCGGTTCTATTGTTCTGCTCCTGACCTTCCTACAGTAGTGAGAAAAACTTAAGCACGCAGTGCCGCAGTGGGCTCTCGTGCTAACCATCTCGGAGTTGCGGACCAGACTCCGTTACCTGCAAGGGGGCGGAGTGCCCGTGCCACTGCCTAGATATGGGGCTCCCTCTGGTGGCAGCCGGGGGTGTTCTTTTTCTAGCGGTGGGCAGACTGGTCTTACGGTCACGGTGAGGAATTCCCCTCCGGGGATGCCCAAACCCGCCGGCACTGCGAAACCAGAGGAGCTCTCAAAAGAGCAGGCTGGACCCTCCCAGGGGAGTACCACCTGTTTCTTCCGAGGCTCCCCCCGACGATCGGATGTCGGTTGCAGCATCAGAGGGTGAGCCGGACTTTTCCGGGGATGAAGATCCATCAGCGTTGCCGCCCTCTGGGTGGTCAGCGGTGCCGGAGGCGAACCGGAAATGATGGCTATGCTTTCCCGGGACACCGAGAGTGTCGGGCTCGAGTGGACTCTTCCACCGCGTCCCGATCCCTCAAGGTTGGACGATTGGTTTCTCAGGGGGTCGCGCGCTGGTTCTCAGGGCCCCACCCCAGTGCCTTTCTTCCCGGAGGTGCATGATGAGATCGCTGGGTCATGGACGGCACCTTTCACTGCCAGAAAAGGGACTTGCACGAGGGTGGTCACGACCTGGAAGTTCTCAAGGAACTCCGCACCGCGACGGACCTCGCGCTACGAGTGACGAAGTTTACGGCGCGGTCTCTGGGTCGTGCCATGTCCACTATGGTGGTCCAGGAGCGCCATCTCTGGCTGTGTCTGGCCGACATGCGCGAGGCGGACAAGACAAGATTCCTGAACGCCCCCGTGTCCCAGACCGGCCTGTTCGGCGACACGGTGGAGAACTTCGCCCAGCAGTTCTCCGCTGCCCAAAAGCAGACCGAGGCCATCAGGTATATCCTGCCCCGGCGTGCAGCTGCTGCCTCCACCCGGCCGCCGGTGGCAGCGCCTCAGCCCGCTCATCGCCCCCGCGTCCGCAGCAGCCTCCAGCAAAACTGCATCGAGGAGCCGGCCGCAGGGCAGCCGCCCCGCCGTCCAGGCCCCCGCCAGACCTGGTGGTAAGTGAAGGAGCAAGAGGCCCTGAGACGGGCGACCCAGAGATGGAGGGAGTTGCTCTTCGGGAGATGGTGAACGCACCACTCCCTCCCCCGGAGGAGGGCCGGGTGGAGAATCTTTTGTTTCCTTTTTTTCTGCCACTGACCTCGCGGCCAGTGGTACCCAAATTCTCGACAAAAAGAGCAATTTCTTCTTTCTTCTTCGCCAGTGAGCAGCAGCGGGCAGATCGGGAGGACGAACCAACGGACTACCAACGCACCCTCTGCTCAAACGCAGGTCAGTGTTACACACACCCAGACCCCGCCTCGGACCGGCAAAGAGATGCCCGGGCCGGGTCCCTGCGTTCTTCCGCGCTGCCACACTGCGGGTACGCCTGTAGTTCTGCTGATGCCACTTGCGCGGTGTCTGGGAGCCTGGCTAGAGCTACCCAGCCCGTCTTGATGGCTCCTTCGAACCGTCAGGCTCGGCTATGCGATTCAGTTCGCCCGGTGCCCTCCCAAGTTCAGGGGCGTCCACTTTACGTCAGTGAAAGCAGCAGATGCCCCTGTCTTGCGTGCAGAGATCGCAGTCCTACTGGCGAAGGACGCGATAGAGCCGGTTCCTCAAGCCGATATGAGGTCGGGGTTTTACAGCCCTTACTTCATGGTACCCAAGAAAGGTGGGGGGTTGAGACCTATCTTGGACCTGCGAGTCGTGAACCGGGCCCTTCACAGACTCCCGTTCAAGATGCTCACGCAGAAATACATTTTCAAGTGTATCCGTCCCCAAGACTGGTTCGCAGCGATCAACCTGAAGGACGCGTACTTTCATGTTTCGATCCTTCCGCAACACAGGCCATTCCTGTGGTTTGCGTTCGAGGGGCGGGCATACCGGTACAAGGTCCTGCCCTTCGGGCTGTCCCTCTTGCCCCGTGTCTTTACGAAAGTTACGGAGGCAGCCCTTGTTCCAATGAGAGAACAGGGCATTCGCATTCTCAACTACCTTGACGATTGGCTCATACTCGCTCAGTCTCAGGATCAGTTATGCGAGCACAGGGATTTGGTGCTTTCACACCTCAGCTTGTTGGGCCTTCGGGTCAACTGGGAAAAGAGCAAACTCTCCCCGACGCAGAGGATCTCTTTTCTCGGTATGGAGTTGGACTCGGTCAAACAGACAGCACGCCTCACGCAGGAACGTGCCTCAGTATGGAGTTGGACTCGGTCGAACAGACAGCACGCCTCACGCAGGAACGTGCTCAGTCGGTGTTGAACTGCTTGAATACATTCAAGAGCAGGATGGCGGTCCCACTGAAACAGTTTCAGAGGCCTGCGTTCCTCCGGGCAGGAGTGCCCCTGGAGCAGGTCTCCCATGTAACCCTGAGGCCCCGGCCCAGCTACGTGCCCAAGGTTCACGCTACTCCCTTCAGGGATCAGGTGGTGAACCTCCAAGCGCTGCCCTCGGAGGAGGCAGACCCAGCCCTAGTTTTGCTCTGTCCCGTCCGAGCCTTAAGGTGTTACGTAGACTGGACGCAAAGCTTCAGGACCTCAGACCAGCTCTTTGTCTGTCACGGAGGCCGGCAGAAGGGGAATGCCGTCTCAAAGCAGAGGATGGCCCACTGGATAGTGGATGCCATCACCCTGGCTTATCAGGCACAGGGTGTGCCCTGCCCGTTCAGGTTGCGAGCTCACTCAACTAGAGGTGTTGCATCCTCCTGGGCGCTGGCTCGTGGCGCCTCTCTGACAGATATCTGTAGGACTGTGGGCTGGGCAACCCCTAACACATTCGCTAGATTCTATAGCCTTCGTGTGGAGCCGGTATCCTCCTGTGTTCTCACCTCAAATGGGTAGAAGCACTGAGAGGCCCCGGCTTCGGGTCGGCTTGCAAAACCACTCCAGAGAGTCCATACAG
>NW_015505408.1:1478875-1500868 GCF_001515645.1 Sinocyclocheilus grahami
GAGCTTCCGTAATGTCCCTGTTCCAAGTAGAATGGGTACATTTTCCCAGTGTTATCCAGTCTTACTCATTGGGTAGTGCCATAGCAGCAGTAGCTGGTCCTCTTGTGAAGAAGCCCTGGCCTACGCCAAAAAATAGGGGCGCAGGTGGCTTCCACAGGACACTGGAAGGGGCGGTAGCTGTGGCCTTTTGGTAGGATCCCAATTCGTCGGTCATCAGACGTGACGTCGAGAGTGACCGACTGAAAGGGAACGTCTCGGTTACGTATGTAACCCTCGTTCCCTGAAGGAGGGAACGGAGACATCACGTCCCGTCGCCACAGCTCCTGTACCACCGCTGAGCGGCCGGGTCACCGGCTCGGCTCCTCAGCGAAAACCTGAATATGCGCTGCATCTGCTGCCTACTTATACTCACGCTGTGATCAGCAGCAGCTGGGTGCAATAATCGCATGCCAATGTGCATTGGCTCGTTTAGATTACACTCGAAGTAGATTGGTCCCTCTAAGCGAGATCCCAATTCGTCGGTCATCCTACGTGACGTCCCTGTTCCCTCCTTCAGGGAACGAGGGTTACATACGTAACCGAGACGTTTTTGGGAAAAGTCATTATTTTTGCAAATCTGTTTCACTGAGAAAAAAACTGCTTTAAAACTATTTATATTTTCGTGTAAAACATACTCCAATAATTATTTTTTCAATAATTTTAGAATGATAATTTTTAAGTTTTATTTACAACTTTGAAAAAAAAAATGTATAATGTTGATGATACTGAAATTACACACTGCAAAGAGAACTGAATAACAATCGCCACTGAGAATCATGAATATTACAGTAAAACTCCCCAAAAATAAGTTTCACATGCATTACAGGAATTACAATTTGGAGGGAAATGTGCTTTATTACCATAAATATACATTTCAAAGCAGCTTTGCAGAATATTATGATGTTAATGTTTATAATATCTTAATATTCCATTAGCAGATATAATATAGCTACATTCTGTGATTATATAAACAAACAAGCAGACTGCTTTGTGAGTATACGTTATGTATGAGGATAGAGTTAAATAAACTTATATATGCAACTTTATATATAGACCTGTGTGATAATAGTTAAAATTGTGATGACAAATGCAATCTTGAATCAAAATACATTTTAGAAAAAAGCAACATGATTCAAAGATATCTTATATTCTGAACAATTTATTAAAATTAAGTGGCTATGCTTGAAGCAAAGTAAAAAAATATCTGCCAATGTGGTCAGAAAAGTTATTTAAGCAGGTATTTTTTCTTGTTTTAAAGCATAAATTACTTAATTTTTATATTTTTTTAAACAAGAATTAATATCTTAAGTCATTTTGTTTCTAGAAATGACTAGAAAAAAGAGACAAAAATATTGAGTAAGAAGTTGTTGTTTTTTTTTATTATTATTTGCAACGCTGAAGTGATGCAATCACCAAAAAAAAAAGACTACACACCTGTTAAACAAACTAGATCACCTCCACATCTCTATGATTATTCTGGTCTGTAGAAATCATTTGCTTTATTGCTTACCAGGAAAACTTCTTGCATAAATAAATAAGCATGTAATATATAATAATAACAGCACACACACCTTTCCTTAACAAGACACATGATTTACTGCAGGACGAGTTACACACTAAAGTAGGGCTGGGCGATATAGCTAAAAAAATTATCAACGATATAATGTTTCATACAGTTCGCTATCGATAATTATTGACACTTTTTATAACCTTTTTTAAAACAAAATGCAATAGAAAACAAATGTTTACATTTGACCACTGTATTTATTATTAACACAATCTATTGAGACAAACAACAAATATTTTTTGTTTTAACAAACACGATAAAAATTAAACATCTAATTTCTTATGTTTTATATGCAGATTAAATAGGTCTTTATTATATAGGTCTAATTGTCTCCCGAGGGCGCAAAGAGCAAAAAAATGCAGCACATTTAAATTGTCAACGCATGGAAGTAACTATGAAAATGTGCATTACGTCTAAATTAACTCTAAATTAAATTAAATATAGTTTCGTAAATTGCATAAACAATTATGAACAAAACAGCATCATGCACTTATGCATTGCTTAATCCAAAGAGCCGAAGCGCCCATCACACAGACTGCATTTAAAAACATATGAGACGCAGTGAAAATGAATAAACCTCCACAAATTCGTGACGTGTTTTCTAAAAGTTTAAACTGTTTTAACTTTGCATGGCTTTCTATACATCTCTTGTGTGTGACGTGAGTGCAGCAGTCATATTTGTCCGTCTAAAAAATGCGCTGAATATGCGTTCTGTGTGAATGGCTTGGTTTCGGTTTTAACCCATTCAAGATCTTCTCCGCATTGAGCTTCTATATTTCTCTAATATTTTGAATGAATAACGCAGCAGCGGCGCGTCTCGTGGGCTACACTAACAAAACATTAAAATGCAACAACATCATTTACATCATTATCACGCCACTGATGACGCTCCCTGATGTACACCTAACATTCAAATTAAATTCGACTAATATTCATTCTTTATTCACAATCTCCTCATTGCAGGCAGGCACAGCACTCAATTCAGCATGTGTTCGTGTTTGTGTGAGCTGTCTGTGTCACTCATAGTACGTGCCTATATCGAACATTTTTATATCGATATCGATGAAGGTGTACCGTCGATAAATATCGATACCGTTTTATCGCCCAGGTCTACACTAAAGTTTAATTTTTAGAGCTCAAGGATTGTACAAATCACTAGCACTAACTATGACCTCTAATATTAGTGATGACTGACTTAAAACACATTGAATAATTGTTGTGTAAAACACCAGGCTGCTCTAATGTTGCCCAAAAAGACACTGGAAGTTCCTTGGATTTGGCTCTCGACTGCAGTAAAAGCACATTTTATACCTCAGCGCCACTGGCATCATGTGTTTCTGCTTAGTACTTTTAATATGACTTTTAATAGCAAAGTTCCGCCTCAGGCAGCGAGATGAACTGGGTTAATATACTCACTCTTCAGTCTACGTCGACCATGACCAGTATGTGCGTGTGTGTGTGTGTGTGTGTGTTCCTAATATAATACAATCTGCAAAAGCCAACAACACTGAATGTCAGAGTTTCCATAAACATAACACACACACAATTACAGCAATAACACAAACGCTGTCCTGTGGTTTCCGTTTATAGGTGCACATTACAGAGAGACCTGCTAAACAAGGTGATGGGACACTTGAGACAATTAACACTAATTACCAAATCCATCAATTGCAGGCTCAGCCTAAAATAAGACACCAGCATCCCATAATTCAGCACATATCCTGTGACTGTTTGCTCACAGAATGTAACCTGCGCTCTAACTCTAACCAAGCAATTAAACTTCATTATAATCAAACATGATCGTTGTATCCGAGTGATCAGGCTGTTGAGGATCTGGGCAAGATGATAATTGCTGTGAATGGAATCGGATGACAAGAATAGCATCCCACCCTCAGGTTGTGTGGACCTGACAGTTGGGAAAATGTAAAAACGGGACTAAATATCCCTAAATCTGCTTGGCTTTCTGTCACAACACAGTCCATAAAACAAATGTTCATGCAAACATGACTAAAATGCAAGATGCATGCCAGAAACCAGCATTTTTAATTCTTTTTTGCAATATGATTAATACAAAATACATCTTTCACCCTCACTCAAATAAAATATAGAAGCCTAAATTTAAGATTTATGTATTTGAATTGCATATAAAATATACATCCGTTTGGACTGCAGTTTTAATATAAACAAACTAATAAACTTAATGTGATGCAAATAAATAAATAAATAAACATATCATAGCTTATAATTAATTATATGCATCTACACGCATTTAATAGAAACAAACTATAAAATTGATATGATGCAAATAAATAAATAAATAAACATATCATAGCTTATAATTAATTATATGCATCTACACGCATTTAATAGAAACAAACTATAAAATTGATATGATGCAAATAAATAAATAAATAAACATATCATAGCTTATAATTAATTATATGCATCTACACGCATTTAATAGAAACAAACTATAAAATTGATATGATGCAAATAAATAAACTAAAATTAAATGAAAAAACATGGCATAGTTTATTATTAACTGTATGCATCTTTATGCATTTAATACAATATATTAAACATAATGTGATGCAAATAAATACATGAATGAAAAAAAAAACATGACAGTTGATTCTATGCATCTATTTGATTACTTCAATCATAAAATTATTTTTACAATGCATATATGCTTAGAATCGGCATGAATCTGTTCATTGTGAAAACAATTACATTTATTCAGTTATTAAAATATAAGAGATTGAAAAAATTTTTATTTATTGATGATAAACAAACTAATTAAATACATTTTTATTTATTTAAAACAGTAAGTTAGTAAAAAAAAACTTTGGGGTAGAAACAATTTTCACTTGTAAATTTTACAATTAATTACAAAGAAATTGCAAGTAACACATTGAATTGATCATGAAATTCTAAAGTATGAAAAATAGTATTTTCTTGCCAAATGTACTCCAATGATATTTGTTTTGTCTAAATTCGAAAAATAATTTTTACAGTGCATTAAATAAATCTGACCTGCTTCATTTGACTAACAAATATGCATCACATTAAGCTTATTAGTTTAAGTTAAATATTTGTAGAAACACAAGCGTCCTCTTTTACTCGAGTCACCTGGAGGCGAGAGTGAGGACAAATCGCGGTCACTTCCTCACCGTATCGGCCCATCTCTCCCTTCAGGAGAAAAATCACATAGCTTTGCTGAACAAGAAAAGGCTTTTTAGAGAAGCGCTGCCCTCCATTAGGGTCATCCTGTTGCCATCTCTGCATATCAACTCTATTTCACTCCAAAACCCGAGTCCTGACCCCTCGCCTGTTCGAGGGCCGTATGCCATTGTAAAGCTGGAATGCATTGATCCGTCCGGGAGACGACGGTCTGATAAATGTGCGAATGAAGGGCGTGCCGGCGTTCAGATAGCATCAGGTGTCTCAGAAACAAACCACTTTATCAGAGAGGAACAACTGCTGTCAACACTACACACTGGCACACAAACAACCAATAAACACACTAGCGTATGAGAGTATTATGATATATACCACCAATTATTATTCTAGTAACACATGCTACTCTATTTTTTTTTTAATACCATGGCAATACAACAGTAAATGTACCAAAAAAAACACATATTTGCTGTGGTACATGTCCAGAAAAACATGACATTTCCATGGTAAATGTGCAAAAAACTCAAAATACCGTGACATTACTAGAGTACATATTCAAATATGGTATTATCATGGTATTCTTATAATATTATTATATTAATTCACCATGGTATATGCATGACATTTCATGACATATAAAAAATACAATGACTTTACCGTGGTAAATGTCCAAAAAAAAAATATGGTATCACCAATGGTTTTCCCATAGTATTTGTCCAAAAAATGGTGATATCATGGTACTCCAAGAAATACCATGACATTACCATGGAATATATTAAAAACATGGTATTATCTTTTTTTTTTACATGCAATGATACTGAATGATTGTCATTTTAGTTTACCATGGTATTTATATCATATCATACTTTGTGAAATTTAAAACAGTAAAAGTGCATTACCAATGGTAAATATATCCGAAAAACAGGGTATCACCAAGGCACATATCCAGAAAAACAGGCTTTTGCCAAACATTTGCCCCAAAAAATTGCGATAGCATGGTACTCCAAGAAATACCATGGCATTACTATGGTATATATTAAAAAGCACGGTATTATCATGGTACTTTGTTACATACAATGGTATTGAATGATTACCATATTCATATTCAAAAAACATGGTATTGCCATAGTGTGTGTCCAAAAAAAATTGCAATATCATGGTTTTTCAAGAAATATAATGAAATTATCATGGTACATATTTAAAAAACATGGTATTATCATTGTACTCTGTCACATACAATGGTAATAAAAATTACCATGTTAACTACCATGGTATTTACATCATACCTTGTAGCGTTTCAAAGAATACAATGGTATTACCATAGTAAAAGGACAAAAAAACATGGTATAATCATAGTACATGACCAAGAAAACAAGGTATTGCCATAGTATGTGTCCAAAAAATGTGATATCATGGTACTCCAAAAATGCCATGACATTACTATGGTACATATTCCAAAATCATGTTTTTTTCATGGTACTTTGATACATACCATAGTACTGAAATTGACTGCCATATTAATGGTACTGCATTTAAAAGAATGCAATGGCGTTACCATAGTGCATGGTCATTTCATTGTCAGTTTTTGATATTTTCATAATGCATACTGTTATAAAGAGCGTCCTCATACCTAATAATGTCGTCGTTGTGTCCCAAGTAAAACTTCTGTGTGTGATCTCTGGTGTTGTAAACCACTCCGACTCCAGCCACGAAATACACGACCTCCTTCCCCGCGGTGTAGTACAGGTTATTCCTGCACTGATGGCCTCTGTATCCATGAATCCACTCCAGCCTCAGCTGACAGCGGGGAGCCGTCTTATCTGCCATGCTCTCGGGATCTGCAATGGTCTACCATTCACAATAGTGTCATTTAGTGGACTTTCTTTGGGTGTCGAAGACACAGTGGTGATGGGTCACCTTTTGTAGGGTTGGAACCTACAGCCTTTTAGACACCGGTTCAGATCTTTAACCACTAGGCAACACCAACCCTACAGCACTGCCACCATTCAACGCCCTCTTGAAGTTCATGCATGCAGCACGGGCATCATAACTGGAACACAAGCTGGGTCACCTGTACAGGGAAGGGTGTCCGAAGATCCCACTGGGTGGCATGGAGAAATCAGGCTAAAATGATGGGGAAATTCTGAAATTGGGATCCAGATTAAAGGGAATGCATTCAAGAGTGGTTACAAATGTGCATACTGGAATAGTTGGTCACACCTACCAGCCATTGCATGAGTTTCCAGAGTATAAAAGCCTTTAAAAAGCACGCTGAATCTGTGCATTACCTTAAAAACAACTCTAGCAGTCGATCTTGATCCAGATGCATCTACAACACGCTGGACACCTTCAACACACTGAGGTCTGGACGTCTTTAAAGGGCTGCAGAGGCTTCAGGTCTTCACCGAGGAGGCACAGCTCAAAGCCATCGTGCTGTTAATCTTCTCTAAAGGGCAGAAGTCGGCGTGTTTCAGAAAGCCTCCGGGATCTCCACCGCGCAGCATCGCGCCGACGATCACACCTTCCCCAAAAACGTCTTCATGCTCTTCAACATTCGCCTGGAGATCTTCGGTTCCCGGTGATCCTCAAGCAAACGCTTCCGTTCCTCGCGTGATCCGGATCACCGAATCATCAGCAACCGGGTGTGAGATGCAAATATCCTCATCCTTAAACGGAGGAAAAGAGCCGCGCGAGCTGGTTTCGGTGGATTAATCCCTCCACCGCGAACTCGGCGCAGCGTTGAGGGAGTAAAGGCGCCTTGAGTTGAGTTATCGACGTAATATTTTGGAGAATATGATTTCTGGTTTCTAGTAAACCATTCGGTTTGGTTACTACGACGCCTTGTGGCCCGTTTCCGATTATGCCGACCAGCGGAGAAAGCTGCGCCGCGCAAGGAATCATGGAACTTGTAGTTCTAAACGGTCTCCAGTGATGCTCGGCCGCACGAAAATGACTTCAAATCCCATGAGTGCTCAGCATGCGCTGTCCAGGGTGCTGAACATACGGGTCTTCAGCCAAGAACATTCTTACCCTGTCCATCTGAGAGCCAGCAATAAGGTTTTGCTATATATTATATTATATTATATTATATTATATTATATTATATTATATTATATCAACACATTCATTTTGCATCTTTTTTTTCCACAACAACATGTATGAAGATACCAAAAGCATATTAGGAAAAGCTAAAAGAAGCGCTAGAAGGAACGCTATTGTATTTCTAATGGTATTTTTTCTAATAATTTACACAACATTTAAAACAATAAAAAATGTAATAATAATTGTTATTAATTTTAAAAATAAATATTTTGAAAGTAAAATGTAAATATTTTTAAATGCATTACATATGTACATTATTTTATTGCTTTAATTTTATTTATAAAATTAAATATAATTATATTTTTTATATTTATTTATTTATTTGATCACATTTTTATAATTATGAAATAATTTTTATTTTTATATTAAATTTATTTTCTATAGTTATTTAATTATTTTCTATATATATTTAATTGTTTATAATTATATAAAATAATTATTTTAATTTTTAATTATGTTAATTAAAAATGATAAAAATATACATAAATGAATAAAATAATAAATTTTTAATTATGTTAATTAAAAATGATTAAAATATACATAAATGAATAAAATAATAAATAATAAAATTTTAATTATGTTAATTAAAAATGATAAAAATATACATAAATGAATAAAATAATAAATAATACAATTTTAATGATGTTAATTAAAAATGATTAAAATATACATAAATGAATAAAATAATAAATAATACAATTTTAATGATGTTAATTAAAAATGATTAAAATATACATAAATGAATAAAATAATAAATAATACAATTTTAATGATGTTAATTAAAAATGATTAAAATATACATAAATGAATAAAATAATAAATAATACAATTTTAATGATGTTAATTAAAAATGATTAAAATATACATAAATGAATAAAATAATAAATAATACAATTTTAATGATGTTAATTAAAAATGATTAAAATATACATAAATGAATAAAATAATAAATAATAACATTTTAATTATGTTAATTAAAAATGATAAAAAATATACATAAATGAATAAAATACTAATTACAAATTATTCTTAGTGCACTCGCAGTTCAAATACAAATCCACGTTTTGTAGATCATATCGGATCAAATGAAATTTTGAAAAACAAGCAGAAGTGTTGTTGATCTTTTTAATGTTTAAAGGATTCCTGCTTGATTCCGATTGGATTTCGAACTACAAATGTCCACAGCAATGCATTACTATGTAAGCGCACTAGTCTAATGGCTAAACGCTGTGCTTGCATTTAGATGTGAGTGGACATGCTGACAAATCCCGAGCCCACTGATGCTGCTTAAGATGCATTCACGTGACTAAAGAGCTCAGAGCATCTGTCGCGATCTTAATACATGAACAATGGATTCTGGCATTGGTGGGGACAGCGACAGACAACAGACATTCAACTGTCTGAATTATTGCCAGGGACACTTTAGTAGTGTTAGGGACATCTCATAGCGTTCCTGCTCAATTCTACACCCCTGAAAATCATAACAGGCGAGGTCCGACTCTGGAAACTATAGTTCTCTCCTTAAATATGAAGAGATCGAACAACAGATTCATGAGTTCATCCCAATTTCAGAAAAAGCTTATGGACGTGATTATAATATTAGTCAGACACTGAAGTGAGCTGCTGATTTGGACCCTCTTCTGAGGAAGATTCATTCACTTGTTTGGCAATGCACACACACAGAGACATTTTGGTCAGTTTTTTGTTTTTTTTAATGTTCATCTAATCTTATTTTGTAAGTGACTTTTCTTTCTGTTTCAAAGATGTTTTCTTTGGATTGTTTGGGTGCTTGAAAGAGAATAAAGACAACACTGCATCTGTGTTTCCTGCTAGCTCTAAACCTACTTAAGTAGACAGAAACGCCATAAAACAGGTTTGGAAGTATAGGGAGTTGTGCAAATGAGTGATCTAAGACCTGTAAAGTTAGTCTCATTTCAATTATAGGGCATTATGTACTTGGCTATGATTGTGTAATGAGTATTCTAATGATTATACAGGTTGACGAGTAAAATGTCATTGCACTGATTGTACCTCATGATATCAGTCTCTTGGTTTGGGGCGAGTCTAGGTAAAACCGGTTTAAAACCCGGTGATTTAATTAGACTGTAATCTGATTACTGGAGGACTAACTATCAACAAACGCAGCCCAGGAAAACTTGGCTCTGAGACTTAATGGAGTCTCCTTCCCTAGATAATTTGAGATATTGAACAGATCGTTCCCAGCGGGTTAGAGGACGTGAGATGCTCTTTTAGACAAAGCTTAAGTCACATGACAGGGAGTCGTGCTGATTGTGAGTGTTCTGGTGTGAAGGTTGTGCTGGTGTGTGTGATGTTGTGTTTCTTGTCCTTTGCTGAACCGGCAGGTTCAAACCTCATGAACTAATCACAGACATATGGAGATCACAGATGGTGTGTGTGTGTGTGTGTGTGTGTGTGTGCTGGTTTATATATCCTGGTGGGGACTTAAACCTGACTACACACAGACTCATGGGGACTCGTGTCACGGTGGGGACCTAAATTGTGGTCCCCACGGATACAAAAGCTTATAAATCATACAGAATTAAGTTTTTTGACAATCTAAAAATGCAGAGAGTTTCCTGTGAGGGGTAGGTTTAGGGGTAGGGTTGGTGTAGGGCAATAGAAAATACGGTCTGTACAGTATAAAAACCATTACACCTATGGAGAGTCCCCATAAACCATAAAAACAAACCTGTGTGTGTGTGTGTGTGTGTTGCTTTACAACTTATGAAGTGTCACCCCTAAAAGCTTTACAGCAACACACAATAAAGAAAAAATAATAATCAAGATCTCTTTAATATCCTGATTGTTTCTGCAAGACAGCAGTGAGATTAAACAAAGAGTTTCTTGCTCAATACACATTTATTACTATTATCAATGTTGAAAATAGTTCTAGCTTAATATTTTTGTGGAAACTGTGATACATTTTGTTTTTCAGGATTCTTTGATGATTAGAAAGTTCAAAAGAACAGCATTTTTTTAAAAAATGAATATTTTTGTAACATTTTAAATGTCTTTATTCTTTAACTTTGTCATTTTCTCAATTTAATGCATCCTTGCTGAATAAGGGGAAACAAATTTAGGTTACCAACCTTAAAATTTAATAATCCTCAAAAATAAAATATGTACAGGTTAATAAACATTAAAAGTGTGGCACTACCATTCAAACGTTTGGGGTCAGTATGATTTTTGACTGCATTCATTTGTTTAGAAATACAGTAAAAATAGTAATATTTTGAAATATTATTGCAATTTGAAATTTCAGCATTTGTTTGTTTAAAAAAAAAACAGTAAAATAGCAATATGTGACCCTGGAGCACAAAACTTAAGTCTTAAGTCGCTGGGGTATATTTGTAGCAATAGCCAAAAACACATTGTATGGGTCAAAATTATTGATTTTTCTTTTATGCCAAAAATCATTACGACATTAAGTAAAGTATAATATTCCATGAAGATATTTTGTAAATTTCCTACCGTAAATATATCAAAACTTAATTTTTGATTAGTAATATGCATCACTAAGAACTTCATTTGCACAACTTTAAAGATGATTTTCTCAATATTTAGATTTTTTTGCACCCTCAGATTCCAGATTTTCAAATAGTTGTATCTCGGCCAAATATTGTCCTATCCTAACAAACCATACATCAATGGAAAGCTTATTTATTCATATAAATCTCAATTAAAAAAATAGACCCTTATGACTGGTTTTGTGGTCCAGGGTCACATATTATTAAATATTATTGCAATTCTTATCTGTACAATCAAAAATGACAGAGTATTTTTAGTTCTTTTCGCGGTCTCCATAAAGCTTGTCAGCAGAAGGAAGCATGAAGTGCTCTAAAATTTCCTGGTAGATGGCTGCTTTGACTGTGGACTTCAGAAAACACAGTGGACCAACACCAGCAGATGACACGGCAGCCCAAATCATCACTGACTGTGGAAACTTCACACTGGACTTCAAGCAACATGGTTTCTGTGCCTCTCCACTCTTCCTCCAGGCTCTAGAACCTTGATTTCCAAATGAAATGCAAAATTTACTTTCATCTGAAAAGAGGACTTTGGTCCACTGTGTTTTCTGAAGTCCACAGTCAACGCAGCCATCTACCAGGAAATTTTAGAGCACTTAAATTATAAACTACAAAAAATAAACTACTAATGCTTGAGGGGCCATATCTGACACCCTCATACACCATTTATTATGGTTTTGCTTCCATGAGGAGTCATTTTCAGGGGAAGGGCGTTTACTGGACCACTGTGGCTGCAAATGAATCACACCCAGACTGTTCACACTCAGACAGACTAAGCAGGATCTCTCTGAAGGTAATTAAACTACGGGGCATCTAGCAGTACTACATTAATCACACCATGTGCATTGGCTTGTTAACGCCCTGTTGTAATGATGTTGGGGAAATGTTGCCCTCTTGTGGTGGTGTGTAGTGTTCATAAAACCAACACATTGGCTTTTGTTTCACATTTCACGAATTTGGTCATGAATGCATACTTTGTTCAGCTTCAAACTTCATCCTTGTTCATGTGTGATATCAACATTTTATTGCCAAGGTATAACAAAAAGAATTACATATTTTTTCCCCTACATTTAAGCTTTGATATTAAAACTAAGCATTTAAATATAATCTTAAAGGGGTCATATGATGTTGTTAAAAAGAATGAAATGAAATTTCATGAAACACATGAAATGTGTTTATGTGGTTAAAGGTTAAAAAAAAAACACATTGCTTCCTTGCTTCCTTCTGCTGACAAGCTTTATGGAGATGCTGATTTCATTTTCCAGAAGGACTTGGCACCTGCCCACAAGCACCAAAGTAAATGAACATACTTTCCAGAAGGCCAACAATTCACTAAAAATGTTTTTTTTTATTGGTCTTATGAAGTATTCTAATTTGTTGAGATAGTGAATTGGTGGGTTTTTGTTAAATGTGAGCCAAAATCATCCCAATTAAAAGAACCAAAGACTTAAACTACTTCAGTCTGTGTGCATTGAATTTATTTAATACACAAGTTTCACAATTTGAGTTGAATTACTGAAATAAATGAACTTTTCCACGACATTCTAATTTATTGAGATGCACCTGTATTAGAATACATTTTAAAACAGCATTTATTTGAATTGAGATTGGAAATCTTTTGTAACTATGTAAATGTCTTTACTGTCACTTTTGATCAATTTAATGTGTCATTGACGTATAAAAGTATTAATTAAAAAACGTACAGATCCTAAAACTTTGAATAGTAATATGCACAGATTATTATTAAAAGTTGGCCTACTGCATTACCATTCAAATGAATACATTTTAAAACAGCATTTATTTGAATTGAGATTGGAAATCTTTTGTAACTATGTAAATGTCTTTACTGTCACTTTTGATCAATTTAATGTGTCATTGACGTATAAAAGTATTAATTAAAAAACGTACAGATCCTAAAACTTTGAATAGTAATATGCACAGATTATTATTAAAAGTTGGCCTACTGCATTACCATTCAAATGTTTGGGGCTGGTAAAAAAAAAAAAAGTTTTGAAAGAAATCTACATATTTGCCTAAAAATATAGAAAATCAGTAATCTTGTGAAATATTATTACAATTTCAAATAGGCCTAGCTGTTTTTATTAGAATATATTCAGATAACGCATTACAAGTAACGCGAGTTACGTAATCAGATTACTGTTTTAAGTAACTAGTAAAGTAACACATTACTTTTTAATTTATAAGGAAATTACTTTTTCAAATAAGTAACTCCAGTTACTCTGTTTCCCATGTATTGACTGACAGCTCTTGCTTGTGTTGCCATGTTGAGAGGAATTGGGAATAAGTGCAGAGTGTTGTGTGAACATTATGTTACTGCAGTTCTAGACTAAATATGAACATGAATTTACTCATCTCACCTGCACAAAAACAGATCCAGTATTCCTCAAAATGAATAAAAACAGTCAAATGCAAACTCAGAATATTATACAAACCTGCAATAATTAAATGTTAAATAAGACAAATATTATTTATGTATTTAATCCCATTTTATTAACCAATGTTTTTGCTGCTGACCTTCGATGGTCCAATTCAACCACACTAAGCAAAAATGACACATTTGTTTAATTTGTGTTATTGCTGAATAGTGTTGAACTTCTTCTCCTGCGTCGTATTCTTCATGCTGCGCCCTCTACTGTACAGACGTGATTTTGCATTTCCTTCATCCAGAGGCGTATTCATTTCACTTTTACATTTCTAAAAGAAGAACTTTTTTATATTAAAAACAAGCAAGCAAGCCCTGCCCAGATTTAAAAAGTAACTCAAAAGTAAAGTAACTAAGTACCGTAATTAGTTGCTTTTTTAGGGAGTAACGCAATATTTTAATGCATTACTTTTAAAAGTAACTTTCCTCAACACTGAATGGAAAATGAAATCAGCATCTTCAAAAAGCTGGTCAGCAGAAGGAAGCATGAAGTGCTCCAAAATTTCTTGGTAAACGGGTGCAGTGACTTTGGTTTTCAAAAAACACAATGGACCAACACCAGCAGATGACATTGCACCCCAAATCATCACAGACTGTGGAAACTTAACATTGGACTTCAAGCAACTTGGGCTATGAGCTTCTCCACCCTTCCTCCAGACTCTAGGACCTTGGTTTCCAAATGAAATACAAAACTTGCTCTCATCTGAAAAGAGGACTTTGGACCACTGGGCAACAGTCCAGTTCTTCTTCTCCTTAGCCCAGGTAAGATGCCTCTGATGTTGTCTGTGGTTCAGGAGTGGCTTAACAAGAGGAATACGACAACTGTAGCCAAATTCCTTGATATGTCTGTGTGTGGTGGCTCTTGATGCCTTGACCCCAGCCTCAGTCCATTCCTTGTGAAGTTCACTCAAATTCTTGAATCGATTTTGCTTGACAATCCTCATAAGGCTGCGGTTCTCTCGGTTGGTTGTGCATCTTTTTCTTCCACACTTTTTCCTTCCACTCAACTTTCTGTTAACATGCTTGGATACAGCACTCTGTGAACAGCCAGCTTCTTTGGCAATGAATGTTTGTGGCTCCTTGTGAAGGGTGTCAATGATTGTCTTCTGGACAACTGTCTGATCAGCAGTCTTCCCCATGATTGTGTAGCCTAGTGAACCAAACTGAGAGGCCATTTTGAAGGCTCAGGAAACCTTTGCAGGTGTTTTGAGTTGATTAGCTGATTGGCATGTCACCATATTCTCATTTGTTGAGATAGTGAATTGGTGGGTTTTTGTTAAATGTGAGCCAAAATCATCACAATTAAAAGAACCAAAGACTTAAACTACTTCAGTCTGTGTGCATTGAATTTATTTAATACACGAGTTTCACAATTTGAGTTGAATTACTGAAATAAATGAACTTTTCCACGACATTCTAATTTATTGAGATGCACCTGTATTAGAATACATTTTAAAACAGCATTTATTTGAATTGAGATTGGAAATCTTTTGTAACTATGTAAATGTCTTTACTGTCACTTTTGATCAATTTAATGTGTCATTGACGTATAAAAGTATTAATTAAAAAACGTACAGATCCTAAAACTTTGAATAGTAATATGCACAGATTATTATTAAAAGTTGGCCTACTGCATTACCATTCAAATGTTTGGGGCTGGTAAAAAAAAAAAAAGTTTTGAAAGAAATCTACATATTTGCCTAAAAATATAGAAAATCAGTAATCTTGTGAAATATTATTACAATTTCAAATAGGCCTAGCTGTTTTTATTAGAATATATTCAGATAACGCATTACAAGTAACGCGAGTTACGTAATCAGATTACTGTTTTAAGTAACTAGTAAAGTAACACATTACTTTTTAATTTATAAGGAAATTACTTTTTCAAATAAGTAACTCCAGTTACTCTGTTTCCCATGTATTGACTGACAGCTCTTGCTTGTGTTGCCATGTTGAGAGGAATTGGGAATAAGTGCAGAGTGTTGTGTGAACATTATGTTACTGCAGTTCTAGACTAAATATGAACATGAATTTACTCATCTCACCTGCACAAAAACAGATCCAGTATTCCTCAAAATGAATAAAAACAGTCAAATGCAAACTCAGAATATTATACAAACCTGCAATAATTAAATGTTAAATAAGACAAATATTATTTATGTATTTAATCCCATTTTATTAACCAATGTTTTTGCTGCTGACCTTCGATGGTCCAATTCAACCACACTAAGCAAAAATGACACATTTGTTTAATTTGTGTTATTGCTGAATAGTGTTGAACTTCTTCTCCTGCGTCGTATTCTTCATGCTGCGCCCTCTACTGTACAGACGTGATTTTGCATTTCCTTCATCCAGAGGCGTATTCATTTCACTTTTACATTTCTAAAAGAAGAACTTTTTTATATTAAAAACAAGCAAGCAAGCCCTGCCCAGATTTAAAAAGTAACTCAAAAGTAAAGTAACTAAGTACCGTAATTAGTTGCTTTTTTAGGGAGTAACGCAATATTTTAATGCATTACTTTTAAAAGTAACTTTCCTCAACACTGAATCTATTTTAAAATATAATTTATTCCTGTGATGCAAAGCTGAATTTTCAGCATCATTACCCCAGTCTCCAGTGTCACATGATTTTCAGAAATCACTCTAATATGCTGATTTCTGATTATTAAACAGTTGTGCCGCTTCATATTTTTGTGTAAACTTGTTTTTCAGGATTCTTTGATGAATAGAAAGTTCTATAGAACAGCGTTTATTTAAAATAGAAATCTTTTGTAACATTATAAATGTCTTTACTGTCGCTTTTGATGCATCCTTGCTGAATAAAAGAACTGATTTCAGATCTCAACTAGTCTCCCAAGTTAAGTAAACAGACACAGAATGACACGACACGAGTGTAATGTTTAAAAGCATTTAATGACATCGCACATATTTAACAGGGCAGGGAGGTTAAAGTCTACAGGTGCAGTTTCATACATCTGAGCGTCGGCCGGAGGATCTATAGCGCTCAGGACGCCCGACATCGCCAGGATTTCATTCCTATTATGATGCTTTTGATTGTGCAGTAGATGAAAATCTCATTACAATAGATACAGTGACGGAGGGGATGCGCACTATGTATCAAAGAGCAGGAGAGCGGGATGAAGCCCAAACGAGAAAACAAAGAGAAAAAAGAGAATGCTCAGTGCTATAGCCCACAAGCAAGTAACCGTATTCATATATTTTCTTTTTTTTTTGTTCTTTTTGTACTTTTTTAGCTGGAGTAACATTACCTTTTTACCAGTAAATGTTGCACTGTTCACTTAACATTGATGCTTTAAAGTGTTTATAATACATCTAATTTTTATACTCTTTTGTACTAGAATTATCTGAAACATATATTATGATAAAACCCAAGAGAAATGACAATTAAACGAACGAAAAAAAGAAAAAAAAGCATGACGTCAAATGATTCGGGTTACTAGTTCTCTGTATATAGCAAACGTTCTTACAGCTCGTGAAAGCGTTTGGTACGAGCCACCTTGATCGCATGACACAAGTCTACCATGCCTTCAAGCCAATGTTAATATTAGTTGATCAGCTTATAGTCATTAAACGGCGAATCTGACGTTGACGTGGAATTGTATTGGTTCAATGGAATCGTTTCGAAGCATCACTGTCAACGAAGAGAGACTCGGCGGATCTCCGAGACAGCCTCATAAAAATTGAGGAAATGTTTTAAATATCCAGACCCCTCAATGGCGCACAGTTACAAAAAACGAGCGATAGCAACAGTCGGAATTCAAAATCAACCACCATAGAAACGTAAGAGCGTAAAAAAAACGTTCCGATCGCTGGCGTTCCCGAATCGCGACACACTCTTGCGTTTTGTACAACTTTGGACCCAATTGGCGGGCTTTCAGGCACAGAGTGTGGCGTCTTTATGAGCTTTGCATGCTGGGATATCACTGGAGGAGGTGGGCGGACACAAACGGAAAGTCGTAAAAGAATCGAGGGAATGAGCCGATCGAGCGATCGTTTCGGACGCCTACTGCTTCTTCTTGCTGAAGAGACTGAAGCGCTTCTCCTTGTCTTTCTCGCGCTTGCCGGGGCTGGATTCGGTCGTCAGGGTGACGGTTGCCGGGAGCGTGTGAGCGCGGCTGGAGGCCGGCGTGCTCTGGTTGCTAGGCGTGATCTCTGTTTTCTCGGAGGACGAGGAGCCGCTGCCGGCGTTCTGAATGGCCTGGATCCATGTGTTCATCTCCTCCTGCAAACACCACACAGTTCATCAGGCATAGTCAAAAAACTATCAAATACATACATCTGTGCAAAACATGCACTCTTAAAAATAAGGGCTCTACATTTAACGTTCATAGAACCTTTCCATTCCACATATGTGACCCTGGAGCACAAAAGCAGTCTTAAGTCGCTGGGGTATATCTGTAGCAATAGCCAACAATACATCAAATTATCGATTTTTCTTTTATGCCAAAAATCATTAGGATATTAAGTAAAGATCATGTTCCATGAAGATATTTAGTAAATTTCCTACCGTAAATATATTAAAACTTAATTTTTGATTAGTAATATGCATTGCTAAGAACTTCATTTGGACAACTTTAAAGATGATTTTCTCAATATTTAGATTTTTTTGCACCCTCAGATTCCAGATTTTCAAATAGTTGTATCTCAGCCAAATATTGTCATATCCTAACAAACCATACATCAATGGAAAGCTTATTTATTCAGCTTTCAGATGATGCATAAATCTCCATTTCAAAAAATTTACCCTTATGACTGGTTTTGTGGTCCAGGGTCACAAATGTTTCTTTTATAGATTATTAAAATGTTTTTCACACTAAGAAAAAAAAAGTGGTACGGGACGCCCTGCGCCGCGCTCTTGTTGTCTTTGTAGAAGCCCATCTCGTGGTTGTTGATGACGCAGTACACGTTATGCCAGGATCTGACGAGACACACACACATTAGCACACCTGGATCTGTGTGGCATTTTCATCAAGAAACCAATCCAGATGCTCCTGCATAAATTCAGCCGTGATCCCGGAGATGTCTACCATGGGATTTTCTCCGACGAACTGTTTTAAAAACGCAGATTCATGTGATGTGATCTTGATTTCAGAGCCAAACACACACCGAAGACTCGCTCAAACTGACATGATGATTATGTCCAGATGAGACCTGCTCATTTCCAGATGTTCAGGGAAAGTATTATCAGCAAGGTTCAAACTAAATGCCAATAAGTAGAAACTGGGTTACACTTTAGTCCACATTCTACGATCTGTGTGGCATTTTCATCAAGAAACCAATCCAGATGCTCCTGCATAAATTCAGCCGTGATCCCGGAGATGTCTACCATGGGATTTTCTCAGACGAACTGTTTTAAAAACGCAGATTCATGTGATGTGATCTTGATTTCAGAGCCAAACACACACCGAAGACTCGCTCAAACTGACATGATGATTATGTCCAGATGAGACCTGCTTATTTCCAGATGTTCAGGGAAAGTATTATCAGCAAGGTTCAAACTAAATGCCAATAAGTAGAAACTGGGTTACACTTTAGTCCATGTGTTATTTTACTGAAAATAATTTATTATTTTATTATTTTATTATTAATAATAATGATTCTTAATTATTTAGATTAGTATAAAACAAATACATATAATGTATTAATATGTATTAATATATCTTGTTTTAAGGAAAAAAAGTCACTAAATTTTGCTAAATTGTTCAGAAAATATTTTCAAAAATGTATTAGCATAAGTATATTATTTTACTAAAAATAATTTTATTAAATATATTTTTATATATTTAGATTAGTATTAAACTAACAAAAAAAAACATATTTCTTAATATGTCAATACGCTTATTTGAATACATTTAATATATTAAGATAAAAATAATATTTTTTTCTGAAAACAAGACTTCAGTAAATATATCCTCATTTAAGAAGGTTTAGATATTTGTGCTGAAAAACAAGACACAACAAAACACGTTCAAACATGTTAAACACATTGTTAATAATTTATCAGCGCAAGTCATTCCTTTTTTGCATGTGACATCCTGCAGGCTATTGGATATTGTTATTAATGTCAGATAATATTGTAAATATTGCTGAGTCCTTAGCCTAAAAACACATCTCTTCCATCTTTATTTGATCCTCTAATTCTATTCTTAAAAAAAGAAAAAACACTTGTCCCTTTTATTCTTGCACTCTATTCGTTTGCTGCTTGTTTTCTTTAAAAAAACAAAAAACCTAACACTTGCTTTCTAATCTTTTTGTATTCTATCTGTTTTCTTTTTATTTATTATATTATTTTAAAAACCCTTGCTATGTGTGCTGCGTTAAGCTAACTGAGACTTGTTATAGCACTTGCGTATCATTGCTCCTTTGTTAGTTTTGACTGCTTTTATTGTCCTCGTTTGTAAGTCGCTTTGGATAAAAGCATTGGCTTAATGACTAAATGTAATGTAAATGAATAAGGTTTTAAATGCATTTCATGTTGACTGTAAAGGTAAAAAGATGATGCGAGATGGGAAACTCTATGGATCTACAATCAGAAACATGGCAGATGTCTGGAACTCAATCAGTTTGAAAAACATCATGCTTAAAGCAACAGCACACAGGTATCACTCCAGATGTGTTACTGTACCGCAAAACCCCGTCTGATGACGTCCTGCTCCGCTAAAACGGCTCTCAGGAACTCAAACACAACCTCTTTAGTCCAGCATTACTAAAATCTATGCTTAAACACCTTACAACTCTCATACGGAGCCAGTGAAGTCTGGCTGAGATGCATTTAAACGGACAGAAGTCACAGGAGGTTACAGACAACACACATATCCAACATACACACTCAGTTCATTTATTAGTCGACTAAAGAAAGTCTGCCCGCATACTGGAAGTACATGACAACATTCATCTTTTCAGATCATTTTATGGTAAATCACCTCAAACCAACACACACACACACACACACACACAAAAACCCTACTCTATTGGGCTTTTCTGGACTCTCAACACAGAACAACAGGTTTGAGTTTCACAAGCTCACATCGCAAACACAAACCAAAGCAAAAGCAAACTATCAAACACATGGCAGATCATTTGCAGCAGTTTAAATATCTAAACTACTGTCTTAAAGCAATGCTCTCGGTTCATTATGACTCCCATCACACGAACTGTCCAGTAATGCACTTCTAATGGAAGTCTAGAGCTACCCATAAAGCACCATTTCTACAGAGAAAACGTCACTGCAAAAAAATCATGTTTTTCCTCAGTATTTTTGTCTTATTTTACAGTAAAAATATCAAAACATTCTTCAAATCAAAAGACATTTACTTAAAAAGCAAAATGACTTTAAAATATAAGTCTTGTCTTCTGAAAAACTGACCAAAATTTTGTGACTTGCAATTTAAAAGGAAATATATTGAATTTTCTGAGCCCAATGTCAGACATTTTTCTTGTTTTTAAGCATGAAGCCACTTACTTTTCATCATACCGAGGAAGAACACAAATTTTTGCCTTGTATATGTTCCTAAGTTAATCCTCCTCAAAAACGAAGTTCCACCTGACCAAGACAATACACATTAAACTTTACACTTTACACATTAAATAACACTAATTTTTGTATGGAGGCATTCATATAAGTGCTTTAACTGCTCCATATTTCTATTGTGCATTAAGGTTTTTTGCTTATTTCTGATGACTTAAACTAGTACTGAACCGGATCATTTCATCAGCATTTCTCATTCATCTGTTGATATATTTTTTTAAGGCACATCATGTCCACAAAACACACTGAAGATATTGAGATACATTGTCATTAGCCTTCATAAAGTCCACTGATAACCTGCGGTAATAAACAGCTGACAAACCCGTCTGTGTCCCGTCAGCTGGTGCAGAGGTGTGTGATCATCAGAGAGCATTATGGGAACTCTCAGTGTCCCTGACCGGTAGTTCGTGGTGTCTGTTGACTGCTAGTGTATTGTGGGTAGGTACAGGAGCGGTAACTAACCCGTGGAGAGTCCTGGTCTGATGGCAGTCCGTTCTGGGCAATCTGCTCTCCTTCTCTGTGAACACACACACACACACACACACACACACACACACACACACACACA
>NW_015505408.1:1501359-1508330 GCF_001515645.1 Sinocyclocheilus grahami
AGTCCGTTCTGGGCAATCTGCTCTCCTTCTCTGTGAACACACACACACACACACACACACACACACACACACACACACACAGAAACAGACGCACAGACGCACACGCACACACGCACACACACACACACACACACACACAGACAAAACGTCACACATCTGAACACTTACTTTAGCTTCAAATTTACTGGCAGTGCTGCAGTTGAACAATGCATCACTTTAATCAATATCGCAGAAAGTGTTCTATTTAATGTCCACTAGTTTGTGTAAATCTCACTTTCTGTCATTATATTGTATTATGTATATCTTTATTACATCAGCTACCCTGCTCTCTGTATATCAGCACTGACTGGTGCCAAAACTACTCTGCTTAACTGTTTATTTATAAAATATCTGAGCAAATATTCACCGAAATATATACAATAATTTTATACTTAATATGATATATGATATAATATTATATAGCAATATTATACATACATACATATATATATATATATATATATATATATATATATATATATATATATATATATATATATATATAAATACACATTTAGTGGAATTATTTTCTTACTAAAACAATACACTTGATATATTAATATAAATATATTACTTGTATATTATATATAATACATAATATTTAATTGTATTAATTGTATCTTAATTATTTATATTAATACATTTTATTTTTATATTAGTTTTTAACTAATATTAATATATTAAATGTATTTAATTTAATGTCATTATTTTTTACTATTATTTATTAAATACATTTTATTTATATACAATATCATTTATTAAATATATTTAATATAATACATGTAATATTTTAATACAAACATATTATCTATTTTAATACATTTGTTTTTTTTATAATTAGTTTAACTAATTTTAATATATTAATTGCACCTAATGTATTTTTTTTACTAAAATAACACTTAATGAACTAATATAAGTATATTATATTATTAAAATATATTTACATTCATTGTATACTAAATATTACATCTATGTATATAAAAAAAATATTTTATGAAATAATTTTTAGCACTTCATATATTAATATAAACATACTATTTATGCAAATAAATTATATTACTTTCATATTCATTTTAATACATTTCATCATTTTTTTAAACTAAAATAATACATTTCATATACTAATATATACATAAATGAATTATTAAGTACTCTTTTTAAGAACACTGCTTACACAAACCTAAACATCACTTAACATCAGAAAAAGAAACTGTATGAGTATGTCCTAAAACACATGACCTGATAGTGTAGAACAGCATCTGTCTGACATGTGCCGTGTTTTCTATGTACATCAGTAGCCCTGTGCTGTGTGTGTGTGTGTGTGTGTGTGTGTGTTCTGTGTTCACCTCTGCTGTGTTTCTGCATCCTGCGCCTGGACCGGCTCCGGTGTGGGCGGTTTCCTCCTCCTCTCTTCCTCCTCTTGCTGTCTTCTCACTTCCAATAACTCCAACTACAGAATATACAGAGAAGTACAACAACAGAGTCATGGTGACGTCCTACACGCACGCACGCACACACACACACACACACACACACACACACAGGTATGTCTTCATAAAGACAATACCACATCTCGGTGAATCAGCAGCATCCACAACTGAACGGAACAAAAAGTGTTGAACTTGAAAATTGTTTATGTGCGAGTGCACTTGCTAAATGAAGGCGGATTGTATAAAAATGGATTAAAAAAAACCCCGTTTATTAACGAGCTGCAGTTTTATTACATCATGCGCTGGCACATATGCAGTATATTAACGCCACGGGTCATCAGTAAGGTGCAGATTTGGTCCTCAATTTGTGTTTCCATCACACTTTTTCACAGCGCGCATCATGCGCTCAAACTCATCAAAAGTCAACAAGTGACTGCTGCAGAACCCACGCGAGAGAGAGACGAGGCAGCACAGATCGCACGTCTCATATTGAGTGGGAATTTACCGAACGTGGCACTTGCGTGAGTTAACACTGTATGCAATACCCGCAACCTCACCAAATTTCAGGCCGTGTAGATAGGCAAGCATATACAGTGGGTACAGAAAGTATTCAGACCCCCTTAAATTTTTCACTCTTTGTTATATTGCAGCCATTTGCTAAAATCATTTAAGTTAATTTTTTTTCCTCATTAATCACATACACACATACATACACACACACACACACACACTCTCTCTCTCTCTCTCTCTCTTTCTCACACACACACACACACACACACACACACACACTCTCTCTCTCTCTCTCTCTCTCTCTCTCTCTCTCTCTCTCACCGTAGTCAGTCGCTCCAGTGCTGAGAAGCGCTCCTCCCAAGTGGCGGCTGATTTCTCGAACGCTTCGTGGCGTTTGATCAGCTTCTCCACCTCGTCCACATTCTGTCCCATCTCTCTGCTGGACAGATACGGCTCCTGTCCCAGCAGCCACGCCTCTGCCACGCCGGCGTCCCGCGAAAACTGGTGCACTTCCAGAACTGCACACACACGGGCACAGTGAAAGGGGAAGTCAGTGTCAATGATTTAAAGCACAAGCTGCCCACATCCTTCTACACACTTCCCATTATAAGGTCAGAAATAAGTGTATCAGAGCTGCTAAGCATCATGGGAGGAGACACTCTCAATTCCAAGACGTCAAATAGAGGGCAAACCAAAACACTATAAGAAATAACCAGCCGGGAAAACAACTCAAGAGTGTTTGAAGCATTCAAATTCACACTGTATGAAATCATAATATATATATATATATATATATATATATATATACACATACATATATACAGTATATATATATATATATATATATATATTTATTTATTTTTTTTACAAATATAATAATATAAATACATTATTTATACAGTTTTTTTTACTAATTTTATAGAATTAAATTTATTTTTTGCTAAAATAATACATTTACTATATTAACTCTTTAGGCGCAAGGTTTTTTTTGGAAAAATGCTGGATTTTGACATCAAGATTTCAAAAGCTTGTGGCTTGAAAGGGCTTAAAGATAGAGATCTAATGTAAATTATCGGTTGTGCTTCGTGAACACTCGCGCCTTGCACGGCGTCACCATTGCGCTGCAAAGATGTACCGGGAGAAGCGCGGTTATTAGATGACCGATCGTCATTTCCAAAAGGCAAATATTCCCCTTCAGAGTCAGAATCGGCGAATAACATTTGCAACACATCCTCACAGTACAACTTTTATTAGCCATTTGGCGATTTTCTCTCACAAATCTCACAGCTTACTCGCACGCTCTGAACTGAACTGCTTTCGCATCAATGACACGATAGCTCACTTGCTCTGCTATTTACTCGAACACTTTGAATAGGAACGTGATGTAATTTTGGTCTAGAATTGAAGTACTACATGTCTGCCATCTAGTGGTAGGGAATACAAATGAGATATTACACCATATTAGGAACTACAGTCTATTTGATTAAGTATGACGTCTTTGGCGCTTAGAGGGTTAATATAAATACATTACAGTTTTTCTCGATTGCTAACACACAATTAATTTCCCATCATACTCACTCAGTCTAAGCCACTCCCATCTGTCCTCCCACTTGTCAATCATATCTTTCCTCTTGTCCGTCAACTGCAACAACTTCTCTTTGATCTGTGGGAGAGGTAAACAGACATGAAGGACTGGAACAAGACATCTAAATATGGTTCTTCTTATCTAAAACCTCTTCAGTCATCCTGCGGACGATACTCACCTCCTCTGATGCATAGTGTTTCCGTGCCAGGAGAGATTTGCCCAGCTCGATGCAGGCCGTGAAACTGTCGTTACGGGCATCGATTTCAGCCTTGATTCCCTGGTGGTTGTTCATGAGAAGCTCCACAGACGACACGTCCCTGAAGAACAGCAGACAGAGAGACTGATCTGGAACATCTAAAACATTTTCAGTTTTATATACATTTTTAGATTTATTTTGTACTTAAATAGTACTTGTATCCTGCACAATGTTGACTCCTAATGTAATATATATTTAAAAACACATATAAAAATATTTATATTCTTCTTTTTTAAAAAATCCCTTTACTTCACTGCATAAATATTGCATAAATATTGAGATATAAATCAGTGTCAAAAAGGTGAAAAAGTTAAAGACAATTTTAGCTATATCACCCAGTCCTAATTATTATAAACTAAACCTAAAATTTAATTGATACTAAAACTGAAATGCAGTTTTTGATATTTTATTTTTAATAATGTTAACAGTAAAAGAATATTATGAAAATTATAAATCAAAGTGTCACCTAACAGTGAAATACAGTTTTTTTTATTTACTTTTAAAACATACTTTTAATAGTATTTTTTATTGATTGATTACATTAGCATTATTTTTACATTATTTATCAAACATATTAATTTTAATATGCATTATTATTATATTTATTATATAATTATTTTGTACCTAATTTTTACTATGCACAATCACATACATTTATAAAAATCCTATTTTAAAACATCAAAGAGATGAAAAAAGGATGCTAAAGACTAAGCCATAATTTTAGCTATATCACTATAACACTAACGATGACATACAACCTTTGATATTTTAGTAGTGAAAAAAGAAACTACAACTATTTATTTGGTCTCATTATGAGCCCTTTCTGTTTCAAAGACACCCACAAAAATGAGGCCATCACATTTAACTATCAAACATATTAATTTTAATATGCATTATTATTATATTTATTATATAATTATTTTGTACCTAATTTTTACTATGCACAATCACATACATTTATAAAAATCCTATTTTAAAACATCAAAGAGATGAAAAAAGGATGCTAAAGACTAAGCCATAATTTTAGCTATATCACTCTATAACACTAACGATGACATACAACCTTTGATATTTTAGTAGTGAAAAAAGAAACTACAACTATTTATTTGGTCTCATTATGAGCCCTTTCTGTTTCAAAGACACCCACAAAAATGAGGCCATCACATTTAACTAAAGTGCAGGCACATTTCCAGCAATATTGTCCCCTAGAGCATTAGGGTTGGGTACCGTTCACATTTTAACCGGTACCTGAATTTCGGTGCCAGTACTTTTTTCGGTACTTTACTCTCTGTGTAATTACAAAAACATTTATTCCAGTGAAAAAATAAGTCCAATAGTCTCAATTTCAACATTTTGAACAATAGGGCCCTACAAACTGTTTCTTTCTTTTGTTTTTTCCCCCCAGAAATGAATTTTTTAATTTTTCTGAAAATCAAACGAAGGCATTAAACATTTATTTTAAATCTAATGAAAATTAAACCCTTTTATTTTTTGGCAAACAAACTGAGGTTTACTGTTGAAATTAATACATGGAAGAAAAATTTATTTTAAAACATCTTTTAATAGGCTAATAATTGTATTTTTGTTTCTACAATTAAGTGATTAATCTGGTTGTAATATTTATTTTTATCATTTAATTGTTTTATTTAAATTTGATAGAAAATGTAATATTTAAAGATGTACAGTATACTGTACAAAAGTAATACAAGAGTAATATATTTCTGTTACATGTTAAACCGTACTTTTATTTTGACAGGTTGCCATGAAGTTTCTGTGTGTATACAGTATGATGATGCTAGTTTTCTCAAATGAAATGCTAAAGTTCTCTCACAGCAGCTCTGGAGATTACGTTTTTGTGTTCATGCCTGTCATATAGTGAGACGCAGAGGCCGAAAATCACCGCGAGCGTCACGCGTGCTTCAGTATTTGTGTAGTAAACAAAACCGCATTTTCGCCAATCATACATACAGAGTCTTTTTGCATTTTAATATTCACAGACACTAGTTCGCGATTCGAATTAAGTGGCAGACCTACTTTTGATTTATTCGTCCAAACATTGACGAATTCCGTGGCATTCCACGCTATAGAGTAAATTACGTTTTTATGAATGGACTGAATGGAAACGCGATCCCGTCTGCGTTTTCGCAGAAACCATATGACCCTAGAAATTTAACCACACTTCAGAACATTTCGGCTTGCCCTGCGTGTTGTTTGAACGAGTTGCAGGGGTGACCTCATGTCACAGGGTCTCTCTTTCTCTCTCTGTAGCGTATGCGCCCAGATGCGTTTACAGGTACTGAAAATTGGCACCGATTGATTTAACGTGAATCGTGAATACTCGGTAGTACCAACGCAATTCGGTCGGTACCCTTAAAAGTACTGAGCTCGGTACCCAACCCTATAGAGCATAGGCAGGTCAGAATCACACACCTGGGCTTCTCCTGCGTCTCGATGAGGCGGATGACGTCCTCCATCCAGAGCATGAGGTCGCGCACCATACTGAAGAAGCGGAACTTGTCTCCGGTGTCCAGCAGTCGCGTCCGCCGGCCCTCGCAGGCCTCCAGCAGACTCCTCCAGGCCTCCAGCACCTCGCCCTCACGCCGCTGGATGTCGTCCGCTTTGTCTCCAGCATACGCTGACTGCAGGCGCACAGCGTCCTCCTGGAGCTGCCTGACCTGAGCGCACAAGCAGAGAAACACCTCCTCATGCAGCAGACGACAGTGAGATGCTGAGTACACAGCTTTTGACGCTCAGAGCACTCATTTAGTGCAAGACAAAGTGTGACAATTCCAGAGACATCAAATTTTAAGATCCATTAATTAAGTGAAGAGTCTTGGACAGTGCATTTAGCCAATAAAACCGATTCATTTACTTCTTTGTTGTGCAATATTAGTCTCATAACGCAGGATGTTCACCTTCAGAGGTTAATGAGGCACAGACGAAAGCTGCGGGACAAATCCATATAGTGTCATTTGAGAAAGGACTTTACTGAGGAAAGCAGATGTTTTTATACTATTCATTGTAGACAATTTTTTTATATAAATTATATATTTAATAAATCTATTTAATTTATAAAACAGTAACATAATTTTTTTATTATTTAAAATATTATATTATTTACATAAATATTTATTTTAATTATTTACATTTT
>NW_015505409.1:0-496 GCF_001515645.1 Sinocyclocheilus grahami
TAACAAATTCCCTCTGAAACAAAATAAATAAATAAATACAGCAACAATGGTGTCACTTCAGGCTCTTCAGCTCCCTAACGTTAATTCACTGCTGGTTCAGCAGCATAAGTCGGTCCCTCGGCGGTGTGTCAAACTTTTATGGACTCAATTGTATTCTACTGGCACACACTCCCGATGGTAGCGGCCAATGTTAATATGGTGGAAAAGGCCACTGCTTATTACAGACCTTCGACAAGGCTATTTTAATATTTATATCTGGCTATGCCACACAACCATTTACCCAACAATGTGTTCCCTGAACAAGTCAGCAAAGGATCAGCACGTGTTAAAACAAATTGTGATTATCACAAACAGTATGGGCATAAGCAAGAAAACAAAACACGTGGGGTTAATGAATCAACCCTAATTCAATCACGCAAAAAAAATGCATGTACTTTATGCCTATTAGTATATGTACTGCTGCGCTTGTGTGATGTTGTAATCTTGATGTATTTGA
>NW_015505409.1:7205-8027 GCF_001515645.1 Sinocyclocheilus grahami
GGGTTCCCTGGTAACGGCAGTACACAAAGCAGCACAGCATCTGACATTAAAACAGGCAGGGCTCATTTATTCAATGAAATCACGGCCTTTTGAAGTTAAATCGTCACATGAAGCTATCATAAAAAAATCATAATTAGGGCCATCTTATACCATTTAATACATTTTTATGGCCTTAAATTCAATATAACTGGTTTAACTTTTTAAGGACCCGCCAAAACCCTGTAAAACTGACAGTGACAGACCAATTTTAAACAAAATAACCATCTTTAAGAAATAATTTGTTATGATGTTTATGTTCTATGGTGCAGTAATATAAAGTTACACAACAGTTACAATCACCATACCCCATACCCCTATATCCTATAATACCCCTCTGGAAAAAAAAGGCACAGACCCTCTGCTGCTGCACTGCAGAATAAGCGAATGTGGGGAAAATGCAAGCAATGAAAGATAAGCTTTTACATTTCAACCTAAATGTGGTATAGAGAGGAAACATCATGAGGTCACCAAAGTCATCTTCACGCATTTGCTTACCAGATTTCACTTCAAATCTGCCCAATGGACAATATCGAACTTTACATTCTGGTCTGAGGGTTGTGCTACAGGGAATGTCATGAGGTCAACAAAACTGACAGGATTCAATGCCTGGGAAGCTTGAGAATGCTAAGCAAATTACTTAGAAATCTGTTCCTAACTTTGTTGTATACAAGTCAAAAGTTTAGCCTTGAGTTTTACACAAGAGGAAAGGTCACGGGGTTAACGCAATCAAGGGGAGTCTCTTAAAGGAGTATGAATACACTACCCAAATATCATGTCATGATA
>NW_015505409.1:8550-10069 GCF_001515645.1 Sinocyclocheilus grahami
CTATGAATTGATCCTGTCTTTCCTCCATCCAAAACTTCAACCAGGCGAAAGTTTAGTAAGACTTTGCTACAAGCTGACTGACTGTTGAAACAGGTGCCATGCCTTATATTCTAAAATCAGCATCTGGCAAATTGACAAGCTTAGTTGCAGCGGCGGCATCAGCCCGCTTTGAGTCGAGCTGAGACGGGCCAGTTGACGTTGCTGCAACTTTTCCCTGCAATGTTCCTAAGCCAGGCTTTTCCTTTATCCACCTTGATGGAACACCCCTGGTCTATTTTTGAGAACAAACAAACATACATATGAATAAATGAATTACCTAAATTGTGTTTTCTTCTTCATCCTCACTGGTGTCTGGACTACTGAGGCCACATTGATCTTCTGCTTCAAGATGTAGGGCAGATGCCTCAGGGCCTAAAGCAGTCTTGTACTGTTGGAGGACCACCTGCAACCTTTCTGACACCTCTGATAGTCTTCTACTTAAGAGACAGCAAAGTCCCTCATTTCCCTTGTCTACATCTTAAAATACCAAAGAGATAACATTAAGGACAAACTACATATTAATACTGCTTCATGAGGCCAAAGAACTTCAATGGAGTAAAAAGACTTCACCCATTCAAATCTATATACCAGGATGGCTGGCATTTTTATGTGTATCATTGTAATACTACCTGGCTACCTTCTGTATAAACTCTGATGGCTCACTGAGGAGACTTTATGCAGCAATCCAAAGCAGCATAAAAGCGTTTTGTGTTGCAGCCAATGTCTAATAACTAACTTTCTTCTTCACTAGAGTTGTGCTAAAGTAACACCTTGTATAGCATTCAAGAAGTTACATCAAGAAAAAGGTGTTTGATGATGCTGACCAGTTACATTTTCTATGTTGACTGGAGGAGATAATAATAAGCTTAATCTTAATGTTATGCAAACCTCTTGTAACACACCAGGACACAAATTCTAATGTTCAAAATTATTTTGTTAATTTCAGCTTTCATGTAACAGCCACAGTACAACAAATCTCTCTAGCAAATGTGACACACTTTAAAGCCTTACTGACTTGTTACCATAGTGAACAACTATAGTCCCCTTTTTATTATGTGCAAGCCAAATGACCATGGAAAATAGAGCAATAACCGTTCTACTCCATCCAAGTTCTGTAACTGAGACTGATATGTTTTTTTTAAAATTCATACTTTAAATGGACAGGGTTTTTATTCAACTTACCCTCCTCAGCTATCTTGTTCTTCAGAACCACTGCCAGGCTCTGCAACCATGTGCAGTGTTGTGCCATCTCCAACACCAAAATGCTTTTTTCCTCTTGCAGTCGCATTGTCAACATCACTTGGTCATGCAGTTGTTTCTTGATTGAAATGTTTGCTAAGAATCAACAACAGTTATATGAATACATGAGACAATCTATACTGTACATTTTTTGAATTTCAATGTTTTGTAACTACAAACATGTAAATTTTTTAATCAAATTGATACATAAGAAAACTGGAAATGTGCCCATTAACTAAAT
>NW_015505409.1:28188-28531 GCF_001515645.1 Sinocyclocheilus grahami
TCCATCTGGGAAAATACAGAAAAACAAAAATGCAAAAGATAGGATAAGAAGGTGAAGCTCAGCTGTTTTAGAATGAACAAGGTGTGTAAAGCATCAATAAATACACAAATAAATTATGAAGAGTAACAGTAATGGGGATATTCCATCAACGCAGCTAATGAAAGCTGTGCTCTCTTGAAAAAGCCTGGCTTGAATTAACATTGACTTTCACTGCAGGCTCAAGCCATTCCACTTACATAATTTAGCCACGTCTAGTCAACGTTGACTTTAACCAGGCTTGAATAAGCATGTACTGTGCTTGTGCGTGGAGTACATAAGCAGCCCTGTAGAGTTGAGTACATTT
>NW_015505409.1:34926-35385 GCF_001515645.1 Sinocyclocheilus grahami
TAAAGAAAATATGAAATAAAGCTGTAAGGGACAATTTAGATGAGGCCAAT
Source organism: Sinocyclocheilus grahami (assembly GCF_001515645.1). Lineage (NCBI taxonomy): Eukaryota > Metazoa > Chordata > Actinopteri > Cypriniformes > Cyprinidae > Sinocyclocheilus > Sinocyclocheilus grahami. The sequence continues at coordinate 34,977 of NW_015505409.1, forward strand.
TGTCCTCATCTACCCCACATATCAACCCCACCAATTGACCACAAAGTCAACTGATCAATATTTAGAATAAACACCATTTCATGATTCAGTATCAAACTAGCTTTAATCTTTACTAAATTATGTTCTTAATCTATTTACGGCAGTCAGTTTTGTCTAAAGGGTTTTTCTTTAATCACACATGGATTTTAGATTTAAACTTAAATTCATCACTTTGATTTACCAAATTGCTCGTGAGGATTTAGTTCTGCTGAGGGTACAGTAAGTGGAACCTCCACACTGGATGAAAGGGAGCATTCAACCGGGGTGTGTGTGACTGTAAAACAGTACATAGAAGAAGAAAAACATGTTAGGCTATCACAGCATATTTTTTTGTTTTTTTAACCAAAACTGAACAATTTATGAAATCAGA
>NW_015505409.1:37068-52131 GCF_001515645.1 Sinocyclocheilus grahami
ATGATGGCCAAGAAGTGAATAAAGGATGTTTAACTTTTTTGGACCTGAAGAAGTGTCTTGGATATCTTTCTATTAATAGAGTTAGCTTATATTGAAGTTAGCCACGTTTAGCAAGCCTAATTTCACAAGTGGTTTATTATTATTGCTATTATGATTATTCGCTGATAAGGAGCAAACCGCAAATGTAACCTTTCCCCCCATTTTTATCAGAGAATAAGGCAGAAAATATATTTTATAATTTCTATACTGTAATAAACGTGTGTGTCTCTAATTAACGCAGTCTCGTATATTTGTATATGTAACGTTATAGTATGTGTGTAGTGTAGGTATAGTATGACCTCAAGGAATCGCGGGTTTATAATAGCAAGTAGATTACAGAATATAAAGCAATAAAAAGAAGGATACAATTTCCTGATTATATGTTGAGTAATAATGCTTGAATATAAAAAAGAATAACAAATCAGAAAAAAATATACAGTGTCTGTGGTACCCAGTGGCAAAAAGAAAAACGTGGTGGAGGGCACGAAAGATATTTCCTATTGAAATACATTAGATGGAAATTCGTGCTGAGGGACACGAAAAAAGAGGGAAATTCATGTCCATGAACACGAGTCAATAGATTAAATTTCGTGACTATATCACGAACTGCCGTGAGACTGGGTTGGGCAGGACACACAGGTAACAACATCGACGTTGAATACCGGACAAACTCAGGTAACACAGACAGGAACTTAATGGGGTAATTGACAAGACACACCTGGGAGCAATCAACAATCAAACACACGGGAAAACCAAATGAACATAACGAACTTTAATGAGGACAGGAACATAACCAAATACAGGCATGCAGGAACAGAGGGAAACAAAACAAAAACAGGCCATAAACGTGACAGAAGCACTGGAAGGAACAAATAAGACCAGATCAATTAAAGCACTAAATGTATAAAGTCACTTCCTAACGGTCTAACTGAATTGTTAACTAAAATATATTTTTTCTTCTGGTATGTTTTAAGCAAATATAGTTTAAACATGTTTAAACTCACTATATCTCTCATTAAACACTGACCTTCCCAATGTTAGAACAGCTGATAAGTTTTTTGTCATGTGAAAAACATTTTATGCAATGCAATAAAGGTTTTATTGATCTTATGGAAATGTAACGGAAATTCAAAGTTAACAAAACACTGTGACCTTGTGTTTTTTTTTGTTTTTTTTTCAAATTTACTATGCTGTCAAACTTTGAATAAAGGGAATCATAAATCTCTTCAAAAATGTACGGTGTTGCAAAACCACCAACTCATAGCAAGCCTTTACGAGCCATGTGGTTTTACTTGAATTGCATGTCTGTCTGTATTATATATGCCTTGCTTGATGTAGTGCCAGGATATTACATATTTAAAGTAAATATTGACTTACAAATATTACATTTAGTGACACTGGTCTAGACTGTATTTCTGGTATTAAAGGGATTGTTCAGCCAAAAATAAAAATTCTGTCATTAATTACTCACCCTCATGTCGTTTCAAACCCGTAACACCTTTGTTCATCTTCGGAACACAAATTAAGGTATTTTTGATGAAATCCGAGAGCTTTCTGACCCTCCCATAGACAGCAATTGAACTGACATGTTCAAGGCCCAGAAACAAAGCAAGGACATCATTAATATAGTCCATGTGACATCAGTGGTTCAACAGTAGTTTTATGAAGCTACGTCAAAAATATCCAGATTTGTTTTCCGAAGATGAACAAAGGTCTAACATGGTTGGAATGACATTAGGGTGAGTAATTAATGACAAAATTCTCATTTTTGGGCGAACTAAACCTTTAATTTTTAAAAACTGAATTAAGAATGATCTTTTCTTCACCCATTCACTGTTTGCTACAATTGTTTTGTTACATGCTACATACATTTCTAGATTATGTGCTGATTTCATGCAATCAAAATGTCATTGAATCTGACAATAACAACCTAACAAATTATATCAACCCTTATGAAAAATAAGTTTATTCAAGTGTGCTATTAGTATACTTCTTTTAAACTAAAAATAGGAAAGTATACATTTAGTCTACATTTTATTTACTTCTCAGAAATGGGCTTTATGTACTTCTCAGAAATATACTTAAAATGATATTTAAGTATACTTGACTTATACTTAGAAAAAGTCTAAATATATTTGATCTATTTGTATACTTACTAAAATAAACTTGAAGTATACTACTTTTTGGTAAGGGAACAGACGCCATGCATGTTTATGGATTAGATGAAGTACAAATATGTCCTTGAAATTACAATTGCAGGTTACCACATCTTTCTAGTATATGTTATTGTGTGCCTGCCTAGAATTTACTGTATCCCTCTCGCCACCCTGTTAAAAATTTCTCGTCAATGTCAACATGTCTGTGTAATCAAATCAAACAAGGTGGGCATTACCATTAGGTCAAGGAAGCCGAGTATGAATATCAGCATGACGCTTCCATGTTAATGTTCAACAAGTGATGACCAAAGTTACTGTAAGTAAACATTTATTAAACGACCTACAGTAATATCTAGCAATAAAAGCAATTGAACCGTACACCATATACCATATTTAAGTAAAACTTAAAGGTACGTGTTAGTTCAGAAATGGTGCAGTTTAGTGCCTTTTTCTAAGAGTGTAGAAGGAGGTCGCCGTGATTTTGCCAAATAAGACATGTTCCTGGATCGACATCTTTTGTTGATCCTGGATCAACATAACTGTCCAAAAATATAGACTTAACCCAATCCCTACCCCTAAACCTAACCCTACCCATAATTTAAATAAACAGATAAAACAGATATTTCCTGAAAAGTTATACCTCAATTCTGATTGATTTATAGGAATGTTGTTGCAGGAACATGTTGTACTTGGTGAAATCACGGTCACCGCAGAAGGACAAGATTCTTCATCAACCTCTTTTATCTAGTAAAATGTTCTCAGGTTTGTCATGTGACCATTTGTTTATAATGTGCTCTAAAGAAACAAAATAATTGATGTGTTATATTTATGTGAAAGGATACTGCCCCACTGACAAGATAGTGTACCCCTAAAGGGAGTGAGAGTGTTCCTCAAACAGGTCAGATGAGTATATTAAGGGTGTGTCAGAATTCAAAAAAGTTACTTGTTCTCATATGTTAAACCTGGTTTTTAGTTTCATGTGTAACTGGTTTTGTTTCCTCTATCTTTTAAGGCATGTTTTTTCTGTCTATTGTTTCCAAACTTTTTCTTCCCAGACTTAACCCAATCCCTACCCCTAAACCTAACCCTACCCATAATTTAAATAAACAGATAAAACAGATATTTCCTGAAAAGTTATACCTCAATTCTGATTGATTTATAGGAATGTTGTTGCAGGAACATGTTGTACTTGGTGAAATCACGGTCACCGCAGAAGGACAAGATTCTTCATCAACCTCTTTTATCTAGTAAAATGTTCTCAGGTTTGTCATGTGACCATTTGTTTATAATGTGCTCTAAAGAAACAAAATAATTGATGTGTTATATTTATGTGAAAGGATACTGCCCCACTGACAAGATAGTGTACCCCTAAAGGGAGTGAGAGTGTTCCTCAAACAGGTCAGATGAGTATATTAAGGGTGTGTCAGAATTCAAAAAAGTTACTTGTTCTCATATGTTAAACCTGGTTTTTAGTTTCATGTGTAACTGGTTTTGTTTCCTCTATCTTTTAAGGCATGTTTTTTCTGTCTATTGTTTCCAAACTTTTTCTTCCCATTGTTGATATTTGAGCTGAGGTTGGTTTCACTGTCATAAGCAAGGTTCATTTCTGAGTCAATTCACATTTTTATTTATTGATTTTATTTTGTTTACTACATCTAATGAGTTCCAGATCTCAAACGAGTATTCATGAGTTTCACATTTTACATGCTCAAATACACCACAGTAAACAGGAGTTCTAATAATTCTGTCCTTGTGAATCCTTTAAAAGGTTTCAGGGTTATTATAATGTTCTCATCAATCTGGCTTTATGTTTTGAGTTTAATTTGCTGTGCTCACCCAATACAGAGCCCCACCCTAATGTGTATTTGACTCAGAAATGTCCCTCTCACCGTGACAACACACTCCTCCTTCCTTGGTCTAAATGTCTCTTGCTTTATTCCTCTCGCTTAAGCTTCAGTCTTTAACTTCACATCAATGTGGACACAAGTATTCCAGGAATAATGGTGCTCCGTCAGAGTTTTCTCATCATTCTTGCATTCTTTGGGCTGGTATTGTGTGGGTATGTAATTACTCTTCAGCGATATTAGATCGTTTGCCTTGGTGTTTGGTTTGTGAATTGATGTGACAATAATGCAGTAACAATGAAAACTCTTAATTGTGTAGAAGCAGCCGAGTCATTTCTCAGAAGCTGATAACATTACCCCTGCTTGACATGGGGCCAGGATAAAGTATTTAGCATTTTTATGTGTATATTGTTTTTATTTCATAGAGAACAAATTAATACATGCATACATCACAGAAATGCAAACATGATGCCCTTAAAAATGCAACTCCAAAATGTCAGTCCAAAATGAGCAACACAATCATTATTATTATTAAACATATTCTTAAATTATGTGATCTTAAATTTTATATATATATATATATATGGAATTTTTAAATACTGAATTATCGGTTTAAATATTTACACCTAGGTTAAAAGGAGAGTTTAAAGTATAATTGTTAATAATCTAGTAACCTTTTTCTTAGCTTTTATCATGTGACTATTTGTTTAGAATGTGTCCTAAATAATGAAATAATTTATGTGTCCTAAAATAGACATTTTTTATGATTTAAGCTACAAACGCCATTGAAAATCCTGGTTTAACTGGTCCCACTTAACTTTGTACAGAGCATAGCTTCAGATGAATGAATGCACCTAACCGGCTGTCTTGAAACACAGTAATGGGTGGAAATAGTCAGTGATGCGTTAACTGAGTAATCCTGACACCCACTGCAAATGCAACAAACAGACTATAAGCAAGCCATGATGTTTGAGTATTAACTGACATAACACACTGCAAAAAATGCTTGTCTAGCTTAGATCTTTTGTCTTGTTTCCAGCCAAAATATCTAAAAATTCTTAAATCAAGAAGGATTTTCTAGACAAGTAAAAAATTATTGTCTTGTTTTCAGAAAAAACAAGTCGAATTCAAGTGAGTTTTTGCTTGAAACAAGCAAAATAATCTGCCAATGGGGTAAGAAAAATAATCTTGTCTAAAAATGCAAAACTATAATAATCGTGGTTGGACTCGATATAGCCTAGTGTTCCTTACAACTTATCAAAGATCCAGTGGCTATTGGATATTGATATGCAGCCAGGAATTGTTTTTCCTGACATTTATATGTGCCTGATTTCGACGCCGGGGAAATACTTAAAGCAAATTTGCCTGTGTACGCATTTGGTAAATACGAAATAGGTTGTTCTAAATCCGGGTGATCACTTAGATTACTGTATACTGTCATATCGCCCATCACAAAAACTTAGGTTTTGTCAGTGTTTATTTAAAAACATCCAGTTAATACAACATATAACAATATGGTTTTTCTAAATTCAACATATTAACATAAAATGATAACTGCAAATAGGGCTGGGCGATATATCGAATATTAGCGATGATATCGCAATAATTTTGACGACGATGTAAAAATAAAAAATATCGTGAATAGCGAATATTTCAAATTCAAGCATACTTTCCCAAAAGAACGCGCAACGTCCAAAAAGGGAGACGGTTATTGCGGACTGCTCTACTAGTGATGTCCGGTTCGCGAACGAATCCTTAGATTTTTAACCGGTTCTTCTTAGTGAACCGGTTGATCCAGTTCACCAAATCGGACTGAATCGTTTGAAACGGTTCGCGTCTCCAATAAGCAATAATCCACAAATTACTTAAAGGAATAGTTCACCCAAAAATGAAAATGTGATGTTTATCTGCTTACCCCCCCCCGGGCATCCAAGATGTAGGTGACTTTGTTTCTTCAGTAGATGCATCTGCACTGCAACTGTAGTTATATGCATGTATTAATATCTACTGTATATCTTCAGTAGATTTCAGAAAATGCTTTTGCTAAATTAACACAATACAACAAGACGAATCCGTTAGGTAACAAGACATCTAAAAGGTACTATAGTTTAAAAACCAGATGCTCAATGTTGTTGCATCTTGCAACTCATTGATTTTCATTGTGAGTAACGACATATAGACCGTTCCAAGATGGCAGATGTGTCCACGTGTCTGGAGTGTCTATTTCTTTAGCAACCGGGACTTCTAATGGCAGCTGCAGTGATGCAATGACTTTACCGATTAGCGATTGGCTCTTTTATTCAGAAGGCGTGGTTTCCTTCAACAGAGTGGCCATATTGAGTGTTTTTCTCCAGTCAAAATTATATGAGTGACACATCTTGGATATTCTAGAGACTAGTCTTTGAAACAACCAATATTTCCAGCATTAAAGCACATTCATTCCAGTGCTTTTCAAGGGCACTCACTGGTAAATTGAAGAAATTACTGAATTTTTTTTTACATTTGAACACATTTGTTGACTTCTCAGGAATGTAACAAGTAGTGGTATTTTATAAAGCGCGTTATGGTTAATGTATATCGTTAGATAATATATAGTTAGACTATAATCACAGTTAGATAACATGAGCAACACTTCAATAGCTACCAAAAACAGATTAAAGTTGTCATGTTTTTAACCATTTTTAGCCTTTCTACAGTTTTTCTCTCCCTGTAGGAGGTCAAATGAATTTCTGTGAATACTGCATATTCAAGGAATAACTTACCTAACGCCACACTGGATGTATTATATAATAAAGTTTTTCGCTGAATGCTATTGGTTGCTGTATAGTTTTTTAACACTATTTTAAACTTCTTTCTTAGGTTATATTCCGTATTTGCTTGCATTCATTCATATTCACTTGTTGTGTATGTGGATATCATAAAATAACTTTAGTATGTGAGTAATTAAACTTTTTAAATTTAACATTTTAAAAATCTAAACTTATCAAAATCAAGTGTTTGATAACGTCTAAATATATATTCAAATGCAAAAGCTAAAATAAATAAATAAGCAATTATGACCAGCATTACTCTTTTCAGCAACTAAACTAGAACTGTATGCATTTATTAAAGGGGTCATATGATGCGATTTAAATTTTCCCTTTCTCTTTGGAGTGTTACAAGCTCTTGGTGCATAAAGAAGATCTGTAAAGTTGCAAAGACTAAAGTCTCGAATCAAATTAAAAAAATAAAAATAAAGAGATATTCTTTATAAAATTTAAGAGTCAGCCACGCCTACCTAAAACGCTTCGTTCTAACACGCCCCCACATATCTACGTCACTATCTTGGAAGATTTGCATAACGCCGCCCAAATGTTCCCGCAAAGAAAGAAGGCGTAACTTTTATTCTCGCTGTAGTATTGTTGTTGCCGCCACCATGTCGTGAAGGCGCTGTGTGCTTCGTTGTGAAAGCGAAACTACTTTGTTTGGCCTTCCAAAAGTGGGCGATATTGCTTCGTCATGCCTGGAGCTGATCCGTGCTGGTCGCTGAGGAAATATTCAACTTCGCGCTGTGGATCGCCGGATCGGCTTTCACCGTGGACGAAGCGGAGTCCAGCCTGGGGTCGTCACATGTGGTTGCCGCAGGCATCACAATATGGTAAGGGACGTAACATTTCCGTCACATGATTGTGGCACTGGATAGCTTGCCAATCACAGCACACCTCGCTTTTTCAGACCGATGAGCTTTGTAAAAATCGACGCGTTTCAGAAAGGTGGGGCATAGAGGAGAAACAATAATTTACAGTATGTGGAAAATAATGTGTTTTTTGAACCTTAAACACATTTCATTACACAAAAAATACACAAAATAATGTTCTTTTTAGCAGCATCATATGACCCCTTTAAACAGCCATCAAACAGGCATCTAGTGGTTAAACATAGCATTACATATGAATATTATTTTACCGGTCACCAAATACCTCTAAATTGTCTCTTTGCATTGGAATTTAAAAACGTTTCTCTGTTTTAACCTTAAATACTACACTAATTGTAGCCTAATAAAATTAATACATATATTAGAAAGTACTCTGTATATTTTAAATGGTCATTCATGGATCATAATTATTGCACATATTATTTAGTACCAAAAATGTCCTCAAAGTTTTGACTAAATGTTGCTAAACTAAAAGATAGCACATTTATGTAATTGATAAAAACTTCGGTCACATTTGACTGCCAAGTATGAGAACATATTAATTCTGTCACTTTATCACTTCCCAGAATAAAATCATACTGTAATTAATGCTACTGTTAATGCACAATCAATGTACATTATGTGTCAATATTTACCAGAAATTGCTGCAAATATTGTGAAACTCCTGTCTATGTGGCCATTGGTCCTATTAACAACACGAAAATCAAAACTTTTATTCAAATTCTGAATGGATTATGTGTAGCTTAGAAAGCGGGCAAATACAGCACTTCCATATAATCACTAAAAAGCTGTCACTCACTTCACCGGCAATTAGAGGTGAGTGAATTTGGACTAACTTGAACGGAATGGCCAATCAGAGGAGTTCAAGAAACCAACAGACATGTCTGTGATTGACTATACTGCTTAATGCTACAAAAACATGTTGTAAATAGAAACGTTTGAAGCCTTCCAAAGCACAAACACAAACTGGAGCCTTTACCAAATATGTTTCGCCAATATCCTATAACTGAGGGTGCTTTTGACTATGTGAGAAAATGGACGTGTGGCATGAGAGTGTGAGAACAGTGTCAGACACGCGAGTCTCATGCTGAATGTATGAGAGTTGGCAGCCCTGCAGGCACTCTGCCCGACCTCATCAACTTACATTTACATTTAGTCATTTAGCAGATGCTTTTATCCATAGCGACTTACAAATGAGGACAATGGAAGCACCTATTATAATCTTAATATAATTTGCACCTATTATAATCTTAACAGAATCAAGTAACAATATGCAATGTTAATTAAGTGATCTCTTAAAGGATTATTATTATTATTAAGTTTAGTGTCCACCACAATGTGCATCAGGTCTTGATAGGCTGGATATCAGGAACCTCACTTATTTGTGTGGCAAGTTGTGAAGCAAGCATTTCAAAGCTAAAATACAGAGCTACATATTCTGATGTTAATGTTTCATGATCATTAATGTTTATTAATTATTAACATTATTTATACGATTTATTTGTTCAAAGTGACTATAAACTGTAAATTAGTTTTTCATTGGATGTGGAGAGAGACAGAGAAAGTGAGAAGGATTAACACATTCAGCGTGAGACTCACATAATTGACAATGTTCTCAAGTTCTTATGCCACACGTCCATTTTCTCACGCAGTCAAAAGCACCTTCGGTTAAAGTATATTTGATATATATATTAACATTGTCATAACCATTACCATACTAAAATCTTCAGAGAGTTGTCATGATTGAAATATATATCCAAATATATTTTTTATATATTTTAAATTTTTTTTCAATAATATATTGAAAGTGTTACCATATATAGATAGATAGATAGATAGATAGATAGATAGATAGATAGATAGATAGATAGATAGATAGATAGTGTTACTGTGGACAGGAAAAAGTTAGTCAATCACAGCACTAAGCGTTTTGAAATTAAATGTGCTTCACAGAGTGTGAAAATTAGATGGAAATTATAATTTTTTACATATATTGGCCTTTTTTTGGTGCAAAATGAGAAACATAATATACAAATCTAAAACTGCATTTTTATGGCCCCTTTTAAAACTGTGTACATTTTAATTTGATTGTCAAGATGTACAGTATGTGTAATCACGCAATTCATTATGCTGCATTTTCTGTGTACATGACAAACATGAGAAATAAAACTTAAATGTGATCTCTGAGAAAACCAACCAGTCACACATCTTTACAAAGATCGCTCCTCATAAAGTTATATGTCTTTCTTCACAGGCTCATTTACCTGAACACCAACCAGAACAGGTGAGTTAAGTGCAGTTACACAACATCTGAACCGTGTTTGTCTAGGTGTTATTCTCTCTTTTTTTTTTTTTTTTGTTTGCTGACATTTATTCATTTCTTTTTTTACTGTTTTAAGTTGCAAACCGCAGATAATAGAAAGAGTCATCACCAAGTAAGTAATGTAATGCATATACGTAAACACCTCACTGTAACACACACACAAAAAATGCTCATGTAACAAGGTACAATTTTTGCATTATTTCTGAGTGTACATACAGTATATGCTTATACACATCAACTTAAAACACACACACTCACACCCTATGATTAAATTCAGATGAGTAAGAGTTTGACTCTGTTATTATCAGGGCAAAGTGGAAGCTTAAGAACTCTGGATTGTGCTCATCGCTGGGGTATGTAAAACTTCATCTTCTTAAAAGAGACTTTTTAAAGTTGATCCTTAATGACATAAGACAAAAACATTCTTGGTTCATGGTTATTTTTATTGTTCTGATCAGATGACTAGTGAGAGATGGAAATAGATAAACTGGGAAACCCATGTTTTAAATTTGTATTAACTCTGTGTGTACCGATAAAATGACTGTTGTTCTTTCTGCTTATTCATGTGCATTGCAGGTTTTTGTACAACCAGCCCAGTGCGCTGGTAAGGTGAGTATTATGTTTTTACCTGTATTAGCCCATTTACCCTCATGAATAGAATGATTACAATGCTGTTTGTGTGTTTTAATGAAGTCGGACAGATGTTGCTTCTGTAACGTCATGGTTAGCCCCAATCATTTGGGAGGAAACCTTTGACGCCACACTGATCGACTTTATCTACAAACAACAGAATCTCACCATAGCGACCACAGTCTTCGCTTTGGGAAAGTAAGTTCCGCATGATACCTCTCATCTTGTATCAGTATTTCTCCTCCTCTGTTTTTCTTTGCTTCTGGAAACAGTAATGATTAAATGATAAATAAATTAATTATATCTCCCTGTATTTGTTTTCTCTGTTTGTTAGATACACACGTTTTCTCAAAGAGTTTCTGGAGTCAGCAGAGCAGCATTACTTTGTTGGATTTCGAGTGAATTACTACTTGTTTACGGATCTACCAGAAGAAGTTCCTGAAGTTAAGATGGGTGAAAATCATAGTCTGACAGTTCGAAAGGTTCCAAGTATGAACAGATGGCAGGATATCAGTATGGGCAGGATGGAAATACTGGAGAAACTAATAGAGAATGAACTGGCCAGTGAGGCCGACTATATTTTCTGCCTTGACGTAGATACAAAGTTCTATAGCCGCTGGGGTGTGGAGTCTTTGGGTCGTCTGGTTGGTGTGATACATCCTTGGTTCTTTGATGCTCCAAGGGATCAGTTCACATATGAGCGTAGACCAGAGTCTAAAGCATACATTCCAGCTGGAGAGGGTGATTATTATTTTACTGGCGCTGCATTTGGCGGCTCACTGGAGGATGTACATCATCTCACCAAAACCTGCCGGGCAGAGATGAAAATTGATATTGCAAACTCCATTGAGGCGATATGGCACGAGGAGTCTCACTTGAACAAGTATTTCCTTTATAATAAACCCAGTAAACTGCTTTCTCCTGAATATCTGTGGCGGGACATCAATGCCGGGGCAGCCCAAATAAAAGTAGTTCGCTTCTCTCATGTAGCTAAAAACAATGCAGAAGTGCGTCCAAATGTGTAGCATCTGTTGCCAGTATTGAGCTACACTGACATGGTGTGTTCTCGCAGGCCTCCCACACTGTGAATCTGTAAACAGGTAATATTGACAACATAGAAGTCTACAGCTGCCACCAACAAATGGATAATCAGAGACATTTACAGATATTTATGAGCACAAAGTGGCATCAGGAGCTAAATCTGCCAAAGTAATCTTGATGAAACACGCACAATATGCTATAAATACTCTTGAGTTTATTATACAACAAAACACCATTTAAATGTGTATTGAAAGCAATGACAACCCTTTGTTTTACCTCTTCTTTAAAGAGAGTCAAGGGAGGAAGTTTAGGGTGGAAGTCAGGTAGATACAGGGTCTGAAGTAAAAACCAATGGTGAACTTTAATTGGTATTTTCTAGCTACTACATAAATATGATTTTACTTTTTAACGTAATCTCATTAATATTCAAAGTAATTTGCACATATGGTTGCACCTGCCTTTTTGTATGTTTGGGTATACACTGAAACAATGTATGACATTAAATATGTATGTATGCACAGCTTTTATAACATCAGAATCTTTAAAAATATATATATTATGAAATGTTTTAATTCTGTTTGTCTGTATTTGTATAAATAAATGTGTTAACACTTTAACATAAATAAACACATTATTGGCTATGGTATAGATACCAATAACACACTAAACATAACAGCTTTTCAACAATATCAAAAAACATAATGGTTAGATAAATGTTAAGTAATACGAATGAAGCATGCTGAATTTTGATGAATAAAAGTTATGGCATTGGACATATTTTATGTCAATGATTAAATACAAAACATAAATCCATACACTGTTTGAACTATTTCAATATTCATTGAACCTATAAAACGATTCATGGGGATGTGTACATCTCTAAAGCTATGGTAATAATTCATTCAAATATATACAAAGTCTATGCAAATGTACAAAAATGTATTTGTTCTTAAACCACAGTGTGTGTATAATACGAATGGGGTCAAATTGCAAGTTGATGGGTTTTTAGATATTACTGTCAAATTCTGAATGTATGTATACTGTTTTTTGTTAGTTTTTTTATTTGCTTGTTTTTTGCCATTTGCATTTTTTTTCTACCACTCTGTACTCAGCAAAATTAAACAAAAAAAACTAAACAAAACAAATAACATTTGGGGAAACCAGTATGAGCATTGATTGTATGCTATTGAATACTAAGAAATTAAACTTTCACTGATGCAAACACTCATACACAGTTTTTTTCTCTTTGTATATTTCACTTATTCCTGTTTTCTTGTCTTGCTTCTTGTAGAGAAAAACGTTTTTGAAGACAAAAAAAGTTTTGGAAGAAGGGAAAACGTTTTTTTTTGAAGAGGAAAAAATAGTCTAATAGAAAAGAAATCTTAGGTGTATGTATAAATGTATAAACTAACAGCAAATGTCACACGAAAACATTTTTCAAAGGGTCCATAAAATGGGAAATAACATAATATTTTCATTGTAGGCCTATTATACTTCCCTGTCCAAAAAGAGCACGCACTTACTACCACTGCAACAACATCTCGTTATAAAATCATCCCTGTCTTGAAATCACGACGTTGTACTCATTTGCAAGGTTCCGAACATCGCACACCGTGCTCAGACAGATCGCTTGAGGTAGCCACCAGTGTTGAGGGTAACGCATTACAAGTAACGCGAGTTACGTAATCAGATTACTTTCTTCAAGTAACTAGTAAAGTAACCCATTACTTTTTAACTTACAAGAGAATATCTGAGTTACTTTTTCAAATAAGTAACTAAGTTACTTTTTTTTCCAATTTATTGATTGACAGCTCTCCTGTCCCCTTGTTGAGAGAAATCAGATGTTACTGTAGTTCTAAAATAAATATGAATATGCATTAATTCATCTCACTCACAAAATAAAAACACAGATTCAGTATTCCTCAAAATGAATCAAAATAATGCAACTCAGAATATTACGGTGACGCATTGCTGCCGCACACATATTATTTTTTCCACTCAATTATCTCGTTTTAACGACATCTTTTCTCATAATAACGAGATCTTTTCTCGTAATAACGAGATGTTTTCTCGTTTTAACGACATCTTTTCTCGTTTTAACAACATCTTTTCTCGTTAAAACAACATCTTTTCTCGTAATAACGAGATGTTTTCTCGTTAAAACGACATATTTTCTCGTAATAACGAGATCTTTTCTCGTTTTAATGACATCTTTTCTCGTTATAACAACATCTTTTCTTGTTTTAACGACATCTTTTCTCGTTAAAACGACATCTTTTCTCGTAATAACGACATCTTTTCTCGTTAAAACGATATATTTTCTCGTTAAAACAACATCTTTTCTCATAATAACGAGATGTTTTCTCGTTAAAACGACATCTTTTCTCGTAATAACGACATCTTTTCTCGTAATAACGACATCTTTTCTCGTAATAACGACATCTTTTCTCGTAATAACGACATCTTTTCTCGTAATAACGACATCTTTTCTCGTAATAACGACATCTTTTCTCGTAATAACGACATCTTTTCTCGTAATAACGAGATGTTTTCTCGTTAAAACGACATATTTTCTCGTAATAACGAGATGTTTTCTCGTTTTAACGACATCTTTTATCGTTAAAACGACATATTTTCTCGTAATAACGAGATGTTTTCTCGTTAAAACGACATATTTTCTCGTAATGAGAAGTTTTCTCGTTAAAAAGACATGTTTTCTCGTAATAACGAGATGTTTTCTCGTTAAAACGACATATTTTCTCGTAATGAGAAGTTTTCTCGTTAAAAAGACATGTTTTCTCGTAATAACGAGATGTTTTCTCGTTAAAACGACATATTTTCTGCAAATTAGTCACAATAACGTTTCTTCAAACTGTCTGGCTGTTGTATACATATTTCTTGCAAATATAGATCTCATATGAAGCACAGCACTACTCTTCTCGGTGCGGCGGCGCCGGCGCGACCTCTAGGCGACACTGTGATAACAGAGGAAAGAAATGTCTGCTTTATTTTCTATACTTCCACAATAACAACAAAACGTTACAAATTGCTTTTGTAAAATAACAGGGAGCGCTTTCTGGCGCACCTTATGTCTAAAGGTCTACTTAAATAAAACAATCGAAAGCAAATTTGTTTTGATTTAATTCGTAGCCTATAGCCTAAATTCAACAAGAGGTACTGTACAGTCTTCCCCGTCTGAGCTCATCTGTATTCTGTGCTCACACGCAGCCTATTCCTTCAGTATAAAGCAACGCCTGGGCTGCGTTTCTCGATAACGACTGATCTTAGCGCTTAAGAGCGTTTTCTACGAGTCATTTTACATCGTTCGTTATTGTT
>NW_015505409.1:52459-65356 GCF_001515645.1 Sinocyclocheilus grahami
TTTCAAATTATTATTATTATTATTATTATTATTATTAGGCTATTATTATTATTATTAATATTATTATGTTATTATTGTTGTTGTTGTCGTTATCATTATTATTATTATTAGCCTCTTAGAAAATCTCTTTATTTCTTTTTTTCGTATTTCGATTTGTTGATAGAACATACTTCAGTCATTCAAATAAAGAAATATTAAGCCCAGTTTTGATCTGATCATAGCCTAAAGGAGTCATGGGTCAGTGCAGTTATTGGATAGCACTATATTGTAGACAGATTGGAGATTAATCCTAATAAACATGCCGCTGCAATTAAAACCATTACATTAAAATACATTTAAAAGAGTGTATTTCAATCATTTCAGCAGCGTGCAGATCCTGGTTTCTGTCAGACTGTAGCTAAAGCAGCGTGCATTGCTTAACTCGCTCACATAATGTACCATATAGCCTATCTATAATAACGAGAAAACATGTCGTTTTAACGAGAAAAGATGTCGTTAAAACGACATAATTGAGTGGAAAAAATAATATGTGTGCGGCAAACCTGCAATAATTAAATGTTAAACAACACAAATATCCTATGTATTTAATCCCATTCTATTAACCAATGCCTTTGCTTCTGACCTTCGATGATCCAGTTCAACCGTACTAATAAGCACAAGTTACTCTAGACAAACATTTGTGTCTTTTTTTATTGCTGAAGTGTGTTGAATTTCTTCTGCATTCTACGGACGTAAATTTACGCTTTTATATTTGCCAAAAATATAACTTTTTTATTTTAAAAACAAACAAGCAAGCCCTGTCCAGATTTTAAAAGTAACGTAACGCATTACTTTCCAAAAAAAGTAACTAAGTACCGTAATTAGTTACTTTTTTATGGAGTAACGCAATATTGTAATGCATTACTTTTAAAAGTAACTTTCCCCAACACTGGTAGCCACTGAAAGTTGCAGGTGGCTGCCACATGGTTGAAAGATTAAGGTAACGCGTAAGTTCCTCAAACTTTGTTGTAGGAAAAACAGCATCTCCTCACGGTTATCGACAGATCCCAACGTTAGGAATACGTGGCTAAAACTGATTTTTAATGATGTGCTGTGATCAATGATTGTTATATGCAAGGATGCATGTAGACTACACCCGTTCTTTGTCGAAAATGCGTTTGTTGACGTTTTTGCATTAGGACAGTGTCTAAACGGTGAACTTTACATTGTTCCTTGTAAGAGCACGAAATTCACCTTTTATTCAAAGTATAATTACATAACTCCCCCCACACAAAATACGACTTAAAACGTACCGAAATGGAATTAAAACTAGAACCCCGCTCGTTCAAAAAATCTTGTTTAATTATGAGTTGTATAGGATTGTTTGTTTTTTTAGCAACAGAGAGATCTAGTCATGCGTGGCTGTGGGGGAAGTTATCTAAAATTATTGTAAAATTAACAGTCTTTATCTATCAACTGCTACTAGTTATAAATTCATTTCATGAATACTCTTTTGCTGATCTTCATAGTTAACTGAGAAGTTTAGATTTTCGTTGATGTTGACATGTTTGTGGTTGAACGTGAGTGTGGGCTTGTCAAACAAGGTGTTAAGACACAGAACCAGTTCTGCATTGTGTAGCACCTGCTTTATACTCAATGTGGAATTTCCTTCTAAAAGCTAGTTAGACTACTCTGGTGTGCTGAAGGATGAGGATCAGTCATTGGCTGTTGGGTTGTTGTGGTTGTTGTTATGGTTGTGTCTTAATGTAAGGCCCCACCCTTGTCAGGATGTGTTTGACTTTCAAATCTCTTCCGTAAATCTCTTTCATGCCCAATACTTCACTCTCTTTTTCCAGTTCAGTCCACCAAGTGAGTACGGTCACAAGACCAAGCTGATATTACAATAATGCGATTCCGTCAGATTTTTCATTTCTTCCTTCTTGGAATGTTTGTTGGCTTGTCACTGAGTGGGTATGTATAAAGTTTTTAAAAATATGTAGCTGATTTACTTACACGTTTGGAACTGGAATGTTAAGTGAATATCGGTTGTTAATCTGTTTATTTATTGATATAAATGCTGCCAATGTCGCTTTATGTAATCAGCTAATCACATGGCAGCAACTCAATGTATGTAGGCATATAAACAGGGTTGGGAAGGTTACAGAATGTAACACAGTTTAAATTAATTACTTAAATAGGTTAATTAAGTCAGGAGTGTCTAATCCTGCTCACTGTTCTGTAGAGTTTAGCTCCAAGTCTACCCCGATTAAACATGCTGGAACCAGTTAATCAATTTTCTTGGCATGCTACAAACTTCCAGGCAGGTGTGTTGAGGCAGGTTGGAGCTAAACTCTGAAAGACAGTGGCCATTCAGGACTGAGAACACCTGATCTAATTATTTAGAATTCTTAAGCCAGGGGTTCATTTACAGTCATGCTGATTTTCAGGAAACAGCACTCTTCTTCCTTTTATATATTAAAAAAACAAAACCAAGAGCTCATATACACAAATGTCACTGGCTCTGTGTGAAAAAACGTTCTCACGTGAGAGCACGTCAATTCCATGAGAGATCAACTTACCTCAAGAGGCTTTTTCGCATTATATGTCGAATCCTTTGAAACTGATACAAGTTAGGTATAAAACTGTCTTTGTATTTCCATGGCAAAAATCACGTGCATGGCTTTCTGATTCCCCGTGCAGTTTTTTTTAGTCCTGACTAGCTTGTGCACTCTGAAGGTTGTAAATTGAACAGGCTGCCCTTATTTTTATTTATTTATTTTCAGAGTTGAGTTGGAGACTCACCAAATGCCTCATTGGTTAAAAATTCCCAAACAGTTTACATGAATATTAAATGAAATAAATGACATTAAAATGCAGAGTAATCATTTAGGTAATCTTAAATACATTTCGGATGTACTGTATACTTTATTTGATTACCACCCATTTAAAATGCAGTTACTCATATTTCTTATTTTAAATGTGTAAGGACATTACGTATATTCCATTACTCCATGTATCCTGGATGCATACAAATAACATGACACGTCTTACACAGTCTTGCGTAAACCCAAACACAACAAACATGCTCTATATGCTCTCTAAGCCAGGTATTAAAAGCCAAGTGGTTACTTAAAAGATGTAAGCTTTAATGGTGCTTATTGGTGAGACCCTTTTTCTATCAGTTTAAAATGGCAGGCGAGCAGCGAGTTTTTAAAGCTTTGATGGGTTTCCTGGAGGATAATGGATACAAATATTTTTTTTTCTACTCAAATGTTGGATTGAGCCATTTTTCATGCCCACTGTTGTGTACACACACACACACACACACACACACACAAGCTGGTGGATGTTAGAGACCTTGCGCTCCTCCACCTTCCGTTTGAGGATGCCCATGCTTGGCCAATCCATCACCTTTACCCTCAGATTCTTTAGCAAGGCAGTGGTCATCTTGGTGTTTGGGGTCATTATCATGTTGGAATACTGCCTTGCGGCCCAGTCTCCGAAGGGAGGGGATCATGCTCTGCTTCAGTATGTCACAGTACATGTTGGCATTCATGGTTCCCTCAATGAACTGTAGCTCCCCAGTGCCTGCAGCACTCATGCAGCCCCAGACCATGACACTCCCACCACCATGCTTGACTTTGTACTCCTCACCTGGTTGCCGCCACACACGCTTGACACTTTCTGAACCAAATATGTTTATCTTGGTCTCATCAGACCACAGGATATGGTTCCAGTAATCCATGTCCTTAGTCTGCTTGTCTTCAGCAAACTGTTTACGGGCTTTCTTGGTCGACCATGGCAAGGCCTGTTCTGAGTGGAACCTGTCCTGTTAAACCGCTGTATGGTCTTGGCCACCGTGCTGCAGCTCAGTTTCAGGGTCTTCGCAATCTTCTTATAGCCTACGCCATCTTTATGTAGAGCAACAATTCTTTTTTTAGAGTCATGAGGTGATGACTCTAAAAAGAGTCATGAGGTGCCATGTTGAATTTCCAGTGACCAGTATGAGAGAGTGAGAGCGATAACACCAAATTTAACACACCTGCTCCCCATTCACACCTGAGACCTTGTCCTCATGTTGCAGCATGCTAATGCACGGCCCCATGTTGCAAGGATCTGTACACAATTCCTGGAAGCTGAAAACATCTCAGTTCTTGCATGACCAGCAGACTCACCGGACATGTCACCCATTGAGCATGTTTCGGTGTATACGACAGCGTGTTCCAGTTCCTGCCAATATCCAGCAACTTCGCACATCCATTGAAAAGGAGTGGACCAACATTCCACAGGCCACAATCAACAACCTGATCAACTCTGTGCGAAGGAGATGTGTTGCACTGCGTGAGGCAAATGGTGGTCACACCAGATACTGACTGGTTTTCGGATCCCCCCCAATACAGTAAAACTGCACATTTTAGAGTGGCCTTTTATTGTGGCCAGCCTTATATATATGTGCATATTAGTACCTTATTAGTAATATGTACGCTTAATTTAGTAATATACTATGTACTCTTATAGTACTATTATGTATTCTTTAGGAGTAAAGAAGGTTGCATGACAAGTTGTTGTACCCCTAAAGTACAAATTTAAAACATTTTCTTCTGAGAGTGAATATTCATAGAATGTGGCAAAGATTTTAAAGCTTTAAAGGCACAAATTATGTATATTATATAGCTAAACATACAAAATCTAAAGACAACATCACATTGGAATGGAAGTCCTGTTGAAATGAGCTGTTCTATTAGCTGAACCAGCCTGAGGCATAATTTATGATCATTTTGTGGTCCGATCTTTTGACTGAATATTGAAATATGTTACTGAAACCGTTACAAAGAGTTTCTTTTTTTTCCATTCAAAAAGATAAGTTGACCAACTTTTCTGTATGAGGTTGACAAACAGAATTTTCAGCGCCTCATTTGCTGATGAGGAAAAATACCTAAAATTATTTAAAACCTATTTTGAACTTAAACACTGAAAAAAGTGTATGACTGTTGACACATTTCCAAAAGATCTCTGCTTATAGGATTCTCATGTCTTCTCTTATAGCCTCATTTACTGGGGATTCACCTCCATTTGGTATGGGTAAGTATAGACTATATTCATACACGTTCACGTGAACATGAAACGTTCAGTTTCAGTCAGATTAAAAGAATAATTCCTCTTATTAAAATGGCACAATGAAAAGGATTTAGTGGCGTTAAAGACATGAAAGTGTGAGAAGCGTGTCAGTTGTGTGAGAGTTGGCAGCCCTGGTTGATCGACATCAACTTACCTCAAGGTGCTTTTTCGGATTTAATGTTGAATCCATTGAAGCCGGTACAAGTTAGACACGTCAAACCTTGAAGCAGATGGGCTACAGCAGCATAAAACCACACAGGGAAGGGTTGCCAGGTCTGATAATCAAAATTAACCCATTTGCGATTTTGTCTGTGGTCTTCCCCTCTGTTGGGGGGCCCCTTCCATCA
Source organism: Sinocyclocheilus grahami (assembly GCF_001515645.1). Classification (NCBI taxonomy): domain Eukaryota; kingdom Metazoa; phylum Chordata; class Actinopteri; order Cypriniformes; family Cyprinidae; genus Sinocyclocheilus; species Sinocyclocheilus grahami. The sequence goes on from NW_015505409.1 coordinate 57,904, forward strand.
AAATAGCATTCTGGGGAGATAGCTTTAACCCACGGACAAAAAAAAATACCCGCGTCAACGGTGTATAAGTAGGCTAATTTCACGGTAAAACCAGACTTGCCAACTCTTGACACTGGGTACCACTCCTGTCCACTAACAACAGGAAATTGACCGTTCGCAGGGAGCTTGATAGACAGGCGATCTGACCAATCAGAATGCGGATATTATGTGCCGCCGCTGCTATCAGCCATCTTGCCCGACAGCTACGGCCGGTCTCCTTAGAAATCCATGTTAAAACGGGATAAAGATAGACTGAATTTAAACTTTTTCAATATAACTAAATATAAAAATGTGTGGAGGGTTAAGCTGTACTGTTGTTGGCTGCCACAGTAACTAAGCTAAAGGAATTCCTTTAAAGTACTTGTTGTGCGTACCAGAAAATCTGTCATGTCCGGCGCTATATGCATGGCTTGCAGCGCTTAAGTTAAAATAATAAAATAATGTTGTGTTCCGCTCCGCTATTGAAGTAAAATTCTTTCTGATGTTTATTCATGTTCATGAGGCTGCAGTTTATTAAAATGTCACAATTTAAAGGCTTTAGTCCAACTGAAATCATACCAGTGCAATTATTGTGTACCACAATTATTAGACAGACAGCAGGGTTGCCAACTTTTAAGTTCAGCTTGGAGTGAGATTTTTTTGGGTGGGGGGGATTTTGATCTCGATTCAATGATTCAACATCAATTCATATGTATATTGTACATATAAGGGGATACAAATCTTTTGTTGAATGCAGTTGAATGACTTTTTCAGCATCATTTTAAACTTTTCTTGTCTTAATTCAGTATTTGCTTGCATCCATTAATATTCACTTTTGTGTATACTTATACGAGTATCAATAAAAATAAAAAAAGGATGTAAGTTATTAATTTTGGATTTTAAAAAAATTGTTTAATCACGTCTAAATATTTATTCAAATGCAAAACTTAAAAATAAGTAAGCAGGCATGACCTGCAATACTCTTTTGATAAATAGATACATGTATATTTATTAAAGAGCCATACAGGTAACTAGTGGGTAAAGCATGGCATTACAAATGAAAATAATTTTTTTCCCGACCACAAAATGACTCCAATTTGATTTTATGCATTGGAATTTAAAACAATTTATTCTATTTTAACCTAAATACTACACAAATTGTAACATAAGTAATAGAAATATTAGAAAAATATTTTAAGTGGCCATTAATGGACCATTATTGCACAAATAGTATCTAGTACCAAAAGATCTCCTCAAAATATTAAATAAATATAATTGAACTAAAATATAGAACATTTGTTTAACTAAAACATAGTTAAAGGGGTAGTTCACCCAAAAATGAAGATTTGGCTTTGTTTTACTCACCCCCGAGGCATCCTTGGTGTATATGACTTTCTTCTTTCAGACAAATCCAGTCAGAGTTATATTAAAAATTGTCTTTGATCTTTCAAGCTGTTTAATGGCACTCAGCGGGTGTTGCATTGCTTCAGTCCAAAAGAACTTAAATAAAAATCGCCCATCCAAAAAAAAAAGTGTCTCACACGGCTCCAGGGGGTGAACAAAGGCCTTCTGTAGTGAATCGATGTGTTTTTATAAGAAAAATATCCATATTCAAAACGTAATAATCACTTTAATGTAGCTTGTGTCAGCAGTTGTACACGGAAGCAGTGGATGACGTATGAGGTCAGCGTTGCACATGTGCTGTAACTGTTTCTCGTGAAAACCAACGTTTGTTAACAGGAGCAAAGGAAGCAACGTTTCCTTACTTTAGCAAAGGAAAACTCTCTTCTTGGCTTATATCGAAATCTTCTGACATTCTTCTTTACAAATACTCGTTTTGTACTTCTAATTCTTGACCGTTGTTTTGTTTTGATCTCTCCCCTGCTTTTCCGCATGCGTCATCATACGTCACTCCCCCGGAACTGCTTCTGTTTACTGCTTCTGTTTTTTTTTATGGATGGGTGATTTTTATTTAAGTTCTTTTGGACTGAAGCAATGCAACACCCGTTGAGTGGCATTAAACAGCTTGAAAGATCAAAGACAATTTTTTATATAAATCCGACTGGATTCGTCTGAAAGAAAAAAGTAATATACACCTAGGATGCCTTGGGGGTGAGTAAAATGCAGCCTACTTTTCATTTTTGGGTGAACTAACCCTTTAACTATGTTTTAGTTAAACAAATGTTCTATATTTTAGTTCAATTATATTTATTTAATATTTTGAGGAGATCTTTTGGTACTAGATACTATTTGTGCAATAATGGTCCATTAATGGCCACTTAAAATATTTTTCTAATATTTCTATTACTTATGTTACAATTTGTGTAGTATTTAGGTTAAAATAGAATAAATTGTTTTAAATTCCAATGCATAAAATCAAATTGGAGTCATTTTGTGGTCGGGAAAAAAATTATTTTCATTTGTAATGCCATGCTTTACCCACTAGTTACCTGTATGGCTCTTTAATAAATATACATGTATCTATTTATCAAAAGAGTATTGCAGGTCATGCCTGCTTACTTATTTTTAAGTTTTGCATTTGAATAAATATTTAGACGTGATTAAACAATTTTTTTAAAATCCAAAATTAATAACTTACATCCTTTTTTTATTTTTATTGATACTCGTATAAGTATACACAAAAGTGAATATTAATGGATGCAAGCAAATACTGAATTAAGACAAGAAAAGTTTAAAATGATGCTGAAAAAGTCATTCAACTGCATTCAACAAAAGATTTGTATCCCCTTATATGTACAATATACATATGAATTGATGTTGAATCATTGAATCGAGATCAAAATCCCCCCCACCCAAAAAAATCTCACTCCAAGCTGAACTTAAAAGTTGGCAACCCTGCTGTCTGTCTAATAATTGTGGTACACAATAATTGCACTGGTATGATTTCAGTTGGACTAAAGCCTTTAAATTGTGACATTTTAATAAACTGCAGCCTCATGAACATGAAGGAGCAAAGGAAGCAACGTTTCCTTACTTTAGCAAAGGAAAACTCTCTTCTTGGCTTATATCGAAATCTTCTGACATTCTTCTTTACAAATACTCGTTTTGTACTTCTAATTCTTGACCGTTGTTTTGTTTTGATCTCTCCCCTGCTTTTCCGCATGCGTCATCATACGTCACTCCCCCGGAACTGCTTCTGTTTACAAAAGTGAGCGCAAGCCATGTGAGACACTTTTTTTTATGGATGGGTGATTTTTATTAAACTTCTTTTGGACTGAAGCAATGCAACACCCGCTGAGTGGCATTAAACAGCTTGAAAGATCAAAGACAATTTTTTATATAAATCCGACTGGATTCGTCTGAAAGAAAAAAGTAATATACACCTAGGATGCCTTGGGGGTGAGTAAAATGCAGCCTACTTTTCATTTTTGGGTGAACTAACCCTTTAAGGTGTATGGTCACATTATAAGTAAGGAATTCCTGAAGGTTAAATACAAGAAAAACATTAGTGTTGCCTCTCCATCACACTCCAGAATAAAATTATACAGTAAATGTCATCGAAGTAATAATCAATGCATGATAATATAGTGTAATGTTTACCAAAAGTTGCTGCAAAGACCTGTGTAGTGAAGTCTATCCTGCTTAAACCCATTCAAATATATTGACAGCGCTGGTTTGTTTTGAACTATTGAACGCCAGCGAGATCAGAGATGCATGTCACAACTCTGTTTTTCAATGGCTCTGGCTTTAACTGAGGCGCTACAACGAATTGCGCCACATTAAGTGCGCCAAAACTGTATTTATTGTTTGAATTTCGTATTAAAACTTTGGCGTGAGATTTACATGGGCAGCGTGAGACAGAGCCTGAAAGAGTGTGTCTCACGCAGTTGGCAACCCTGCAGACAGGCGAAAAACACAACTGTAGCTCAGCCACGCCAAGCATTTGTACAAACTGTACGTATGCTCTGATATACTGGTGATGCATGACATGTAATCCTTCCAAATTTCATTATTAAGCATAACATCTGACATATGGATGGAGACTGTTGTTTGACTATGCTAAACCCTGCTGTTGTTGTTCGATTACAGCGAAACATGTAAACGTTCTGTGAGGAGGTCTGTTGAGTTATGTAGTCCATTCATAATTGTGTTTTGGTTTGCAGAAATCATCTAACAGGTAACCTGGGGTAAGTACTTGTATAATGCATACACACATAAATGTATTCTCTTTAACGTACACATAAGCTCATGCACACACATATAAGGTGCTTTTAAAACAGAATTCACTGTTTTATACCCTGACATACTAAATATATGCTGCTTATGGAAATTGTTCACAGTGTACACATGCTTACATAGAAACCCCAATGTTTAATTGCAATCAGTGACTGATTATTACGTGTGTGTGTGTGTGTGTGTGTGTGTGTTTACTATAGTCGGACAGATGTTGCTTCTGTGACACCATGGTTAGCCCCAATTGTATGGGAGGGAACCTTTGACTCCACAGTGATTGACTCTATCTACAAACAACAAAACATCACCATTGCGACCACTGTCTTCGCTTTGGGAAAGTAACAAAGTTACATACTTCTCAGACTCTCAAAATACACACTTTTCTCTCTGTATTATTTTTCTCTTTTTATTTTTATTAACTTTTATGTTAATACAGTGTTCTTGGAAGATTTTGTAAAGTCCTTAGATTCTGTCAATTTAACTAGCAACAAAATTACTAAGGCAAGGTGTTTACTGTACATGCAAGCTACTTTACTAATAAAATGGTCTTTTGTTTATATTTTGTGTATACCACTGATTTAATATATAGATAAATATATATAGATATAAAAAGTTTTTATATGTTATGTATATGTTTGTTACTGTTATTTTGATCAATTTACTGCCCTTGCTTAATAAAGCAAATATATATATATATATATATATATATATATATATATATATATATATATTTATATACATATATATATATTTTTTTCTATATTTTATGTTAATACAGTGTTCTTGGAAGATTTTGTAAAGTCCTTAGATTCTGTCAATTTAACTAGCAACAAAATTACTAAGGCAAGGTGTTTACTGTACATGCAAGCTACTTTACTAATAAAATGGTCTTTTGTTTATATTTTGTGTATACCACTGATTTAATATATAGATAAATATATATAGATATAAAAAGTTTTTATATGTTATGTATATGTTTGTTACTGTTATTTTGATCAATTTACTGCCCTTGCTTAATAAAGCAAATATATATATATATATATATATATATATATATATATAGGGTCAGTAACTTACACACCTGAACTAGATACGTTTTAATATCTGTTCCTCTCCTTTTTTCCAGATATACACGTTTTCTCAAAGATTTCCTGGAATCAGCAGAGGAGCATTACTTTGTTGGATTTCGAGTGCATTACCACCTGTTTACAGATCGAGCGGAGGAAGTTCCTGATGTAAAACTAGGTCAAGAACGTTACCTGACAGTAAAGAAGGTTCCGAGTATGAACAGATGGCAGGACATCAGTATGAGCAGGATGGAAATACTGGAGAAACTAATAGAGAATGAACTGGCCAGTGAGGCCGACTATATTTTCTGCCTTGACGTAGATACAAGGTTCTATGGTCGTTGGGGTGTGGAGTCTTTGGGTCGTCTGGTTGGTGTGATACATCCTTGGTTCTTTAATGTTCCAAGGTTCATATTCACATATGAGCGTAGACCAGATTCTCAAGCATACATTCCAGCTGGAGAGGGTGATTATTATTTTACTGGCGCTGCATTTGGCGGCTCACTGGAGGATGTACATCATCTCACCAAAACCTGCCGGGAGCAGATGAACATTGATATTGCAAACACTATTGAGGCGATATGGCACGAGGAGTCTCACTTGAACAAGTATTTCCTTTATAACAAACCCAGTAAACTGCTTTCACCTGAATATCTGTGGCGGGACATTAGTATGAGTTCAGGCCAAGTGAAGATAATTCGCCTCTCTCATGTTGCTAAAAACAATGCTGAAGTTCGTCCAAACTTGTAGCACTTTTGTTAAAGTTTATATCCACATCAACATGTTGAGTTTCACGAGAAAAAAAATTCTTATTCGTTAGTTTTCGGTCAAACTGGTTTTAACAGCCTTTGCTCTTGAAAAAAAAAAAGTTTGTAGATTGCAAATTTGATTAAAAAACATGATTCAAGTGAGTTATGTTTCCACAGAGACATCTAACTGAAAGACATTGTACAGTTTTGATTATGGATCATGAATGTCAAATCCTGTTTTTAGGATTTCGGTATCTTCTCTATCTTTTTCTAGTTAAAAACAAAATCCGGTTTAAGATCCTTAAAACAACATTAATTTACCTGTGAAGCAAATGGTATGAAAATAAGACCTGTTTCTTGACATCAAGTAAAATGTGTTTTCTTTCTGTTTGGAGAATTTGTTTACTTGTTTTAAGCATAAAATTCATTACATGTTTTATGCTTATTATGCATTTACCTCAAAATACCGAAAACACACATAATAAACCTAAACAGTAACACTTGTAAGAATGTATTTCTTAAGCCATAAATGTATAAAAAATGTAGCTGCTACTTATATAATTATGCTACATTTGAGAAAACTTTAAACATAATAAAACTAATGATAATACATTATTCAAATTAGATCAAAAACAGTATTCAAAACATCCAATTTACTGAATATCCCACAAGCTGTAATTTTGCCTTTGTCTTATGCTGTTTCACATGTGTTGCCCCAGGTGAAAAAGACTTAGTATTAAATGTATTAAAAATATACTTGAATTTCAAGTAGTATGTTTATAATACATTTGTATTCCCAACATGCTTATTTGAAGTGCAATAAAAATATATTGAATTGCATTTTAATATATTTCTAAAAATTATACTAGAAATACTTTTGTATTAAATATATGCTTAGTTATACTTCTAAGAAATATGCTAAACAGAAGCATACTTTTAATGTATTTATAAAAAGTATACTAGAAATAGGTTGGTAATAAATATATGCTTAGTTACACTTTTAAGGAATATGCTAAAGACAAGCACACTATTAGTATATTTCTAAAAAGTATAGTAGAAATACTATGTTAATAATTACACTTTTAAGGAATATGCTAAACACAAGCATACCTTTAGTGACTTTAGTGTATTTACAGAAAACATACTTATGTTACCCTTACTTAAAGTATATTTTATGTCTACTTTGTGTAAGAACATAACAAAATGATTACACTTTTAGTTGGTTTTTAATGTACTTTATATTGCTGTAGGCCTACACGTGGTTATATTTTAAATATATATGTATTTATAATTTTAATATTTGGAAAAATACAATATTTTGAAAAACATTTTTAAAATTTACAATGTACAAACGTTTATGAACTAAGCATTGCGATATTTAAAATATGTTGTTTAATATGTTGTTCAGTTTTACTTAAAAGGTTA
>NW_015505409.1:66106-66772 GCF_001515645.1 Sinocyclocheilus grahami
TTGGTTCCAGAGCCATTGAACGGCTCTGATTGGTTCGTATGATAATGAGCTCACCCCTGAGAGCTTCGCATATAAAATATGATGTGCATGCAAATGTTTCTTGAATGTGAATATAAGTCTAAATTTAAACAGTATCATATAGAGCGGTCGCCGATCGTGTCTCTTTAGGGCACTTGGAGGAAACCACGCAATTCATATGGATTACTTTGGCGATGTTTTTTTGCGATTTCAACTTTTTGAAACGTGAACATCTTTGGTGAATCTTCTTTCATCGGAGGGACATAAATCTCTCAGATTTGTATTAAAATATCTCAGCTTTTCTTTTGAAGATGAACGAAAGTCTTAGATGGTTTGGAGCATCTTAAGGGTGAGTGATGACAGAATTCAAATTGTTTTGGGGGAACTATGAAATTAATTAGAAAATATAGCGGTATGTTCTTATTTTGACCAGCTTCTGCAAGCGTGTAAGGCATCTGGCTTTTGGAACCTCACTGTGACTTCAGGTTAGATTTAATCAACGTTATTTGTCTGTGCCAGTCGTGTTTTTGACATGCATTGGCAGAAAAAAATAAATACAATTAGTCATTATAACATGTACAACATTAACATTCTTTTATTTGCAAAATTAAGTTGTGTATTTATTTATTTCTGATTTCCTGAACAATT
>NW_015505409.1:67222-68273 GCF_001515645.1 Sinocyclocheilus grahami
CTTATATGAGAGCATACAGTACATCTGAAACTGCTGAGGCTGGGAAGGTTTTTGACTATATTACCGACCAGGTACATTGTTCTCAGAAAGAATTCATCATTCTTAAAAAGAAAAGAAAACAAATCCTCAATCATCATTTGATTTTTTTGTGTGTGTGAAATATTAACATTTGTTGTTTTTCAGATCAGCTGCTATAGAAGACAAACTGAAATCTGAGTGCAGAGACAAGCAAAGGAATAGTAAGTATATTTTCATGTTGTATCACCCCTGTTATCGAGATTTTTGAATCAGGCCTAATGGAGGGTGATTTGGTCAATCTTGGAAGAAAAACGTTAGCAATGTGTCCATTTCAGCTGTGTATTTATGCTTGCTTTCAGTCATTCATGTAAAAATCTGTTTTATAATTTTGTTTCTGTTTTGTTTTTTTCTAAAGCTGCAAGGCTCTGGTGCAAAATATTGTATGCCAGGAGTCAGGACGACTAGGCTGTGCCCAGGTCTCCGGAACCTGCGATGACGCTCAGCTCCATCAGCCGTCCATCTGCGCCTTCGGATCCACCAGCTCTGTCTCCATCGGTCGGCCCTCAGATGTTGTCAGCCACACCATCTACATCTTGGCTCCTCGCTCCCTCGATTCCGCCATGTGTTGTCAGCACTGGGATGCTCTGGGTCTGTGCCATGTGCCAAACACCATCTAAGCTGCCAGGGCATCATCGTCATCCTCCCATCACCATCCCTTCGCCACATCCTGCCAGCATCCCCGCACTTTTGCCTCTCACCATCCCTACGCCATCTCCTTGTTCACCTCCAAAACCCCCTCCATCCCTCCCTATTCTGTTGCTTGAAGTTTATCATCTTCAGTCTTTGAAAAACAAAGTGCATAAGTGAATAGATTGTGTGTGTGCAGTCTTTTTTTATGTATTTTTTTTCTTCAGAAAATTGCATTGTAATTTTTATTTATTCACTGATGGTAAATTCTGTACTTTTTTAGTAAGGCCGGTATAACTGAAATGTTCTACAAATGGAAAAGATAGCTCTGCCATAGCTTTTCAGT
>NW_015505409.1:68359-70382 GCF_001515645.1 Sinocyclocheilus grahami
AATATTTGTAATGTACACAACAATATATAATACATTAAAGTTTTCTAGATATCAAAGTGTGTACGTGTGTGTGTATATATTGAAAAAAGCAGCTTTATAATATACTAGTAGTGTAATGCTAATGCATTTCCAATGAGCTGAAATACAATTGAAATGTACTTGAAGTACATTAAAACGATGCTTCAAATATACTCTAACTGTAGTTCATGAAGTATTAAAAGGACATTTTAAATGTATTTTAAGTAATACACTTAAATTGCACTAAATATACTTAAAGTGGTTCCAGTTTAACACAATTTCAATATATTAAATATATTACAAATAGATTAAAATCCAACTTAAACATATCTTGAAATACACTTAATATACTTGAAGTTGTTTCAAAATAATACATTTAATATGCACTTAGTATAGTATAATTTAAATATAGTAAGTATGTCTGAAAAAGCACAATTTAAATATATTTCTTTTTCACCTGGGGCATTTGTAATGTTTGCAGGAAAATATTTTAAATCTATCACAATATCTGGTGTGCACTGCAGTCCTGAAACTGTGTTGCAACCTGCCACTCCTTCAATTCAATCCTCCTATTTGCACACCTGTACTTCAGTTTGTACATAATTTAAATATAGATCCAGTTTACCCAGGATTTGACACAATTATAAAAGTTGTTCAGCAAGATTTTCTACAAACATTTGCTCTCCTCTAGCTAGTAATTTGGAAAACTGATATGGAACTGTAGTTTGGTCAAGGAACTACTGTCTATTACAACTACTGTCTAATCAGAATTAAGGATTCAACTGCATTGTGGCGTAAATTGTTATTATTAATCTATTTATTTTGCATTTGGCTTGCTTAGGACATTAAGGAATGGTATTCCACTTTAAAACAACATTGACTGTGAGAAGTGCTATCCAATTAAAAATGGCTTGATTTGTGTTTGTTGTTTTGTTGTTGTAATGCATGCTTGGGCGATCAACCTCTTGTACACCTGTATGCATTAAAAGTGCTAAAAGACAAGGAAGTTACCCATGCTAATGCAGTCAAATTTCTGCCTATGCTCATCCCTAAACATGATTTCTGACTGAAGATGAAGAAGACCATTTCTGGATGAAGAAGACAATAACCCCCATGATTCCACCACACTCAGTCACGGTGTCATCAAACTATGCCTTTGCTTCTTTGTGTTGAATATAATTGACTTTTGGCATAGGGTTGTTCCCCTTAAAAATATGATTAAAACCCAGTCTGTGTATTGTAAATAATGTTTTATACTTTAAATAATTGTGTAAGAAGTAAAACAACACAAACGGGGCAAAAATGTGTTTTAAGTTTAGAAACATTTTGAGTCTCCCCTACCTTGCCTCACTTGGTCCAAATGCCTGCTTTCCTCTTTTACATCACCTACACACACACGCGTCTGTTGTGAGAGAACAAAGTCAATAGTTGTGGAACTCCAAGGCTGTCAAGGCTATTTTATTCACTTTAACATTGAATGAAGTGATTATATTCTCATTAATACAGATGATGCCAATGTATTATTCGATGAGTCACTATGTTAGCAATAATAACGTTTCCTGCTTGACAGAAAGGGTTGCCAGGTTTTTTACAACAAAACCCTCCCAATTGCTACCCCAAACTAACCACATTTCGAGGGGTCCTCCGGTAAAAAAAAATCGCATTCCGGGGGCGCTTCAAACCGTGGACATGAAAAACTGGCAGAGCGAACCTTCATGAAGAAACTTAAAGGGATAGTTCACCCAAAAATGAAAATTTGATGTTTATCTGCTTACTCCCAGGGCATCCAAGATGTAGGTGACGTTGTTTCTTCAGCAGAACACAAACGAAGATTTTTAACTCAAACTATTGCAGTCTGACAGTCTTATAATGGAAGTGAATGGGAATCACAGCTTTGAGAGTCAAAAAAACATACACAAACAAAACCAAATTAAACCCTGCGGCTCATGACGACACATTGATGTGTAAAGACATGAAACGATCGGTCTGTGCAAGAAACTGAACA
>NW_015505409.1:71245-90483 GCF_001515645.1 Sinocyclocheilus grahami
GCAGCCCTGTTTGAATGCACTGTCAGCAGTGAGTGAATGCTCTCTGTGATTGATTGGTTCTGTCTTGCAACATTTGCGTGTTCAGATGAGCAGGAAAATAGTTCTATCCTACACAATTACTCGCTAACAAAGGTTATTCGTCCAATTCAATGCATATTGTACGAATGTTTTTTTTTGTTAAATTAACAAAATCACTGGTAAATAAAACACACCTTAGTATCGATATTTTTTGTTTGAGTATCGATACTTTCGATACTCGCGTCAGTATCGATATATCAATACTTTGGATCGATACGCCCATCCCTAACCGCCGGCTGTCGAGGACGCGCTCAGGACAGTTCAGACATTGCAGTGCATCAGAGATGAAAAAAAACTATATAAATACTGTTCAGTTTCTTGCACAGACCGATCGTTTCGTGTCTTTACACATCAATGTATCGTCACGAGCCGCAGGGCTTAATTTGGTTTTGTTTGTGTATGTTTTTTTGACTCTCAAAGCTGTGATTAATATTCACTTCCATTATAAGACTGACAGACTGCAACGGTTTGAGTTAAAAATCTTTGTTTGTGTTCTGCTGAAGAAACAAAGTCACAAATTTAACAAATTTTAATTTTTGGGTGAACTATCCCTTTAACTCGACGCCGGCATTGAACTTGCCTTTCCTTCCTGCAGTTACAGGCGCTGTTCAAGTTACAATGACAGCTGTTTAAGTGCATACAAATATGACACATTATATGACATAAAAGGTGGCAGAAGCGAAAGGTTAAATGTTTGGAAATGTGTCTTGGCAGAGCACCACTCAAAACAATAGGATACGTTTCAGTCTAGTCACTTTTTACTTTTAAATTTTCACTGCTGTTCTAAAAATATTTCGTTGATTGCTGTCGTAAAATTCGCAAAAAGCACTGGAACACACACTTTGACCGGTATAACAAATATTATTTTTAAATTTTCATTAACTTCGGTAGGCTGTGCAGGAGTTGTAATTGTCAGAAAGCTGAATTCTAGTGATGCGTCTATTTTGGTGAGAGACCTGGCAAACCACATGATTTCTGTCAAAGAGCCAGGTGTGGCTCGAGAGCTATGGGTTCCAGACCGCTGTGTTATACGAACAATATACAGGTGCATCTCAATAAATTAGAATGTCGTGGAAAAGTTCATTTATTTCAGTAATTCAACTCAAATTGTGAAACTCGTGTATTAAATAAATTCAATGCACACAGACTGAAGTAGTTTAAGTCTTTGGTTCTTTTAATTGTGATGATTTTGGGAACTCCTGTTAGATTTTTGTGTGTTACATAGAGAATTGTGTGTTGTGTTTTGCAAAAAAAGTGTTTTATGAAATTCAAAACATAGTCAAAGGCCGATAATTAGCATATGGTTTTGTAGATTTGGTGTGTGGTTCTGGTGTTTGAGTGTCAGGTTTCTGAAACTGTGTGACAAGTAAAGATTTTGTGTGTAGGCAGTAAAAAAAAACTGTAATAAACCATATAATTCAGTCACTTTGCAAGAGCACGAATGAAGCGAGAAAAACAGCGTGTGTTGCTTTAAGAGAGAGGTGGGCGTGGCTTCGGGCGCAGTGACCTCAGCGAGGTAGAGTTTCTGTTCAGTTGCGTTACTATAACACCTGTAGGCGCTCAGTAGGGAGCTATCGATTACGTGAGTTTGCGGAACCACTTTTGAGGCACTTTAATAACCAAAATTACTTCAAACTGTGCTTGGAACTGAACCGAAGAGAGCAGCGGCAGTGCTGGTGTGCCGAACATGGGGCTTCTTGCGAGTCGGGATGTGTTTTCGTGGCTGCTGATGGCCTCTGTTTTCCAGGTGTCGAGTGTGCGTTTGGCGCAGGGCACTTACCTGTGCACTGCATACCTGAATATTTCCTACACAATCCCTGAAACAAACCTAACCACCTGGTTGCGAGAGGAGATGGGGCTGTATGGGCAAGACTCACCCAAAACTTCTGTAGTGGGGAACGTGTATTTAGCCGATCCGATCTATGGCTGTGAAGATGACACCGTTTATCGGCGACCGAACGACTCCAGGAGCTGGATCGCCTTAATCCAGCGCGGTAACGGATGCACTTTCGCCGATAAAATTAACGTCGCGGCCATGAACGGAGCTGCAGCTGCTATCATTTTCAACGATTTTGGGGCAGATTATCGGGTCATTCAGATGTCCCATCCAGGTAGGTGACCCAACGGGCGACAGATGAGGTGCTGGACATTTTAGTATGCGTGTGTTTATATACAAGTGTTGTCTTGTCACTCGTTATTCTCATCAATTTTGGCCTCTATTAGTTGCCAGTTGTACTCTAACCCGGGTTGTGTTGTGTAAGTTGTGTAAACTTGACGGTTGCTAGGACCTCCTCTACGCGGAAGAGCGCAAACTCTGCTCTCGCCTGTCAGGATATTAAAAGAACTGGACTAGAATCGCATTTTAGAGCTGGTGCGATCTGGTTTTGAACGCACAGCCCCACTTACTGAGCCTTAGAAGGAGAAGTTCGCTGAGCAATGACAATTTCCTGAAGACTTTTCAGATGACCTTGTAAATAAACGTGTTTTATCACGTTGTGTCATGTCATAAAACGAAAGGTTGTGTGTGTACGTAGACGAGTAGCATTGATATATGATCATAGTTTTGGTCAATATTTTGTATTTATTTGTATTTTCAGTTTTCTTTGTAATTTTAGTCATTTTGTCGTGTTTTTGTCTTTTTTTTGTTTTAAATAGTCAATTTTTTTTTTTTAATTTAGTCCTTGTTACAGTGTTAAAGGGGTCATATGATGCGATTTCCAAAGATTTTTTAAACTTTCTCTTCATTAAGAAGCTCAAAAAAATCATCACGGTTTCCTCAAAAATATTAAGCAGCAAAACTGTCTTCAACATTTATAATAATAAAAAATGTCTCTTGAGCACCAAATCAGCATATTAGAATGATTCCTTAAGGATCGTCTGACACTGAAGCCTGGAGTAATGATGCTGAAAAATCAGCTTTGCCATCACAGGAATAAATTACGTTTTAAAATATATTAAAATGGACAGCAGTTATTACAAATTGTAATAATATTTCACAGTATTACTGTTGTTGTATTGTATTTTTGATCAAATAAATACAGCCTTGGTGAACATAAGAGACTTCTTTTAAAAACATAAAAAAATCTTACTGACCCCAAACAAACGGTAGTTACTGTTTCTTAGGTTTTGTTCTAGTATATAAGGTTTTGGATTTGAAAGTGTGGTAACCAAAGGGTGACAACCACATTTGAATGTATAGTGAATCACTTCAAATACAATATGAAGTAAACATAGCTTCAACAATTTTATTGTAGTTACAGCATTTTCCTTTATAGGGGGATGTGAAATGGTCTCACAATTGGCATGGCTGATGAGAAAAATCAGGCAGGTCTATAGAATGTGGTGTATAAAGCGATTGTATAAACAGGAGTGTTACTAAAAATATGAATGAAAAAACCCAAGTACTGACAGTGTGAACAAGTGGAGATTTTACAAAACCTTGTTTACCACAAAAGCATAGTCTGACACTCCATGCATGCTTGTTCATTTTTCCAGTATATCTAGCTTCTAACTGGTTGATCTGGTTTCACATTACTGGGTTCTGAGATAAAAAACCCAAGTACTGACAGTGTGAACAAGTGGAGATTTTACAAAACCTTGCTTACCACAAAAGCATAGTCTGACACTCCATGCATGCTTGTTCATTTTTCCAGTATATCTAGCTTCTAACTGGTTGATCTGGTTTCACATTACTGGGTTCTGAGATCATTCTTTTTTTCAGCCCTACTGTCATCACTGTATGTGTATGAATTTGGTTCTAAGGTGGTATTAGGCCTAAATTTAGTATCAAGGAAATGTTTGATTTTGGGTAAAGTTTAACTAAAATCACAACCTGTTTCTCTTTACGTTGTCAGAGATTATCCCACACACAGAGAAAGACTGGATTTTTTTTTTTCAGTTGCAACTGATGAAATTATACTGGATATGTTTCTGAAAATCCTGTTTCTCAAAGGAAAGTACCGGAATATTTAATCATACGAAAGCCAAAAGAAATTAGTGTGCTCAAAAAGTACCCGTTTCAGTGGTTTGTTATTTTGCTCAAAGGAAAAAGGGAAGAAAAGAATAAAAGGAAGCTAAGTGGCTAAGTAAAAGGCCTTTCAGACCAGTTGAGCTTTACTACTCACAATTTCAGTCATTGCCTGGTAAATGCATGGTTTTGCTTTGTACCATCAGGAAAATCAGACCTTCGTTTCTGAGTATGCTGCGCAGCTTCTCATCTGAGCTCTTGTCATTGCAATACTGCTGTAACGCTCCATTGGCCGGGCTTCCAGCTAACACCCTAATGTTGCCTATACACAACATGC
Organism: Sinocyclocheilus grahami; assembly: GCF_001515645.1. NCBI lineage: Eukaryota > Metazoa > Chordata > Actinopteri > Cypriniformes > Cyprinidae > Sinocyclocheilus > Sinocyclocheilus grahami. The sequence goes on from NW_015505409.1 coordinate 75,628, forward strand.
CTTTCAAAGTTGTTGGATTTACATTTTGTTCCACACTATACAACTGTCTGTCATCACCAATGTCATTTCCAGTCAAAACATATTTCACACTACAAAACTTGGATTGCAGACAGGTCTAGAAATTGTATTTAGAAATTGCTAAATATCTTTCAGGCATCTGTGACACATTGGTGCTTTTTTTTATTTCTTTTTTTTGCCTTTATTATGATAGGACAGTGAGTAGAGCGGAAGCGAAGGGGAGAGACAGTGGGATGAGATCAGAAAAGGTCTCAAACTCGGGATGTCCCGAAGCGCAACAGCACTATGTATGTCAGCACACTGCCCATGAGGGTGTCGGCGCCAACACAAAAGATCCTTGATCATTGAGACATTCAAATGTAGCGATCATCACTAACGTAAATGAGCACCGTGTTGTTGCTTCTTTTTTTTAATCGACTTTTGTCTGCAATCATTAACTGCCGCAGAGCTGCTAAAATTGTACAGAATGTGGGCAGCACAAGCCTCTGATGGTGTTCTTCAACAAAGCGGTCAACCACAGAGGATCCATGTCACATTCCTCTTTGTGTCGCTCCAGAGGCTTTGATGTTGGCCATCAGGACTGCCATTGGAAGTGAACACTATAAGTGTATGCTCCCTCCCACCATTTACAGCTAGCAAATATGACAGTTGTGCTTCCTTCACAATGAGGTACAAAGTCATTTTCTAGAACCTTCACCCTCTTTGTTCATCTCCGGACTGCCTACCTTCCCTGATCTGCTGAGACTTTTACAAGTTTTAAAGGGGTCATATAATGCTACATGCACTTTCACAAGTTGTTTGAACTGAAATGTGTGTGTGTTTTTTACACTACCATTGAGAAATTTTAACCAAACTATGTTACAGACTTTCATTAAGACCCTAAAGTATCATATCAACTTGTGGAAAAAGGGCATCCTATGACCCCTTTAAGAAACAGCTGAAGACATGCCTCTTCTGCGAACGCCTAACTAATTTACAGTCGTGAAGGTAATTCCTGTGATAACAGAAAGTTAAATCATTGTTTTTCTTTTCTGCATTATACTTCCGCTCCAGTTTGTGTACTAACCATTGTATACTTTAAACTGCAAATATTGATAATTATGATAAACTGCTTACAATGTCGCTTATTCCTACATCCGCTAAATACATAGATTTAAGTTAGTGAAAATGAGTTGTAGATGTATAAATGTATTTAGTAAAAATCTAATTCTTCAGTTAGAGGTTTGTGTGAGGAATAAAAATGACTACCTCCTTTAAACGTACTTAGCATTGACAGTGTCACAACAAAAGAATTTTGTGATTCATATTCATGGGATTTCATATTCACTGTGTGACTCATACTGTATGTTTTCAGATAACAGTGATTGAATGGAAAAGAGCTCCAAAAAATACCGTTTTAAAAGCCTGTAAGGTCTGCAAAGAAGGTGGACGGTCGAGTTTTAGATTTAGGCCTACTTTTTGCTGGTGAACAGTCAACACAACTCTTCAACATGTTGACAGACAAAACAAATAGCTTCTGAGACCGTTTATTAGAGTGAGTTTGGCATTGTGTCTCATTTGTTTGATGTTTAGTATGGGCATTAGTATGATGTTTGTTTCCTCACTAGGACATTCGTGTGGTCTTGCATGAATGCATGTATACTGTTTAGTATAACTGGTCTATAGACCTTAGTCAGAATAGTGCCATATTACATTTTTTGAAAGGAGTGAAAACAAGGCTATGAGAGATAGAAGTACAGTGTGTTCAATAGATTGTACTGTTGTTGAACAATATACCACTTGTTCAGCTGACGAAATATCTTTCTGAAAACTTTCAGTAGACAACCTCCATAAAAGAGTTTTGAAGGTTCAGAGTTGTGAAAATGACCTGATCTATGACATTTATACAGTGTGTGCGCCATTGTGTGTAAATTTTCTTCCAAGTTAAATTCAATATGGCATCTAACCTGGCTAAGGTCTGTAGTGTGTATATAGATTTGTTATTGTTCTATGTTTTGTTATATCAATTATATATATTAATTTCAAATATTAAATAAAAATTAAGTTGCACTAAAATGCTCTATAGAGCCATTCACACAGAACTTGTTTTTGCTTTTAAAAAACGCAGGCAGGGGAATGAGGGGAAAAATACAACACTTTTTATTTTTTAGGTTAACTTCTTTTAACTGGAGTGCTTGGAACACCGTGTCGTGCGAGGTGCATAAAAAGCAAGATGCAAGCACAATGGTCAAAGATGTCCCTTTAGCATGTGTTTACATAGAAAAGTAACACAGAGAATTCCAGCTTTGTTTATTAAGTCCTGTAGATTTAAATTTAGACATTTTTTTTGAAAATCCAGATGCGTTCAAGTTTTGACTGCAGGGTGAATTTCTGATTTTACTGTTCATTTCTATTTATTTATTCCATATTCATTTCTTAATGGGATTAAGGGATGTCTATGTCTGTTATATAAACCTTTTCCATTCTTTGCTAAAGGTTTTGTGCGGTCAAATACAACAATGTCTAATTTAAACTCTGTATCTGCTGCCCTGTGTTAATTTACACAATCCTTTTTTTTGTTTTGGAATTTCAGAAGTGAGAGAGGAAAGTCTCGCCCCTGTTTCATAAGCATTCATAAAGTGGTTCATTATGAAATCTAACCAGCAATCAGGTTCCTTTTCTTGTCTGAACCGTGAAAGTGTTGAATCTGGATTAAGCTCTTTTGTATGTGTGAATGTTGTTTAGCTAGTGCTTCTTTTTGTTTTTGGTTATCTAATGCATTGACATTCATACATTTTTAAGTGTGTCTCAAGTGTCTGCATTCTTAATGCAGCCACTATATGTGCGAATCAACTGAGTGAACGAGTCAGCAATAGGTCTGTCACTGTGGGATAAGTTTATTTTTTGTAAAAGGTAAATGTAGATGTCCCTTTATATTTACTTAATAATCCTGATCTTAAATGTTCTTTGTTCTAGGTGTTTATACAGAAGAGCAAACACATCTGAATATACTTTCTGTTGATACTCGTGTTGCAGTTCTACAATATTCTTACACTTCTTGAAAAACCAGTGAGACCAGACCAAAAACACCAAGACACGCACACATCCTGAGCTCTGTTTGTCTGTTCTCTTTTTTTCAGAAAAAGCTGAAAGCTGAAGCAAAGAAAGCTATTGGCCAGCTGCAGGTCCGCACACTGAGACAAGGGGATCAGGTACATCACAACATTTTGTTTGTGCACATGCAAATATAGACATTTGTTTGTGCACATGTAAAAATGAGCTTCTATTTATATTTATGTATTTTTTTTTTTATTGGATTTGTTTTTTCTGTGTGTTTTTACATACACTGCCATTCAAAAGGTTGGGATCAGTAAGACTTGTAATGTTTTTTTAAAGAAGTCTCTTATGCTCATCAAGGCTGCATTTATTGGATCAAAAATACAGAAAAAAAACCATAATCTTGCTAAATGTTATTACAATATAAAATAATGGTTTCTATTTTAATATACTTTAAAATATAATTTATTTCTGTGATGCAAAGCTAAATTTTCATTACCCATTACTCCAGTCTAAAGTGTCACATGATCCTTCAGAAATCATTCTAATATGCTGATTTATTATTAGAATTATCAATGTTGGCAACAGTCGCGCTGCCAAATATTTCTTTGGAAACTGCAATACTTTTTTCAGGATTCTTTGATGAATAAAAAGTTAAAAAGAACAGCATTTATTCAAAATATAAATCTTTTCTAACAATATAAATCTTTGCTATCACTTCTTATCAATTTAACACATCCTTTCTGAATAAAAAAATGTATTTCTTTCAAAAAAAATTTTTAACTTACAAACTTTTGAACGGTAGTGTATATTGTTAGAAAAGATTTCTATTTTAAATCAATGCTCTTCTTTTTAACTTCTTATTCATCAAAGAATCCTGAAAAAAAGTATTGCAGTTTCCAAAAAAAGAATAAGCAGCACAACAGTTTCCAGCACTGATAATAAATCAGCATATTAGAATGATTTCTGAAGGATCTTGTGACACTGAGGACTGGAGTAAGGATGCTGAAAATTAAACTTTGCATCACAGGAATAAATTAGATTTGAATGTATATTAAAATAGAAAAATATTATTTTACATCGTAATAATATTTCACAATATAAAATTTTTTCCTGTATTTTTTAATCAAATAAATGCAGCCTTGATGAGCGTAAGAAAGTCATTTAAAAAAACATTAAAAATCATTCTGATCCCAAACTTTTGAATGGTATTGAATTTTTTAACTGTCATTTTAAAAGATTTTGAATGGCTTGTTATCAGCAGGATAACTGCAGATATACAAAGAACTTGAAGAACCGTCAGTTTGAACAGTGTTTTGTGCATGTGTGTGTTTGTTTTACAGGAGACTGGCCCTGATGCTGATGCCTGTGCAGTGTGTATTGAGTTGTATAAACCAGGAGATGTACTATCAGTTCTCACATGCAAGTATGTCTGTCTTTAATTCCGTTCCGTTCTGTTCTCCCTCAATCACTGTTTTCACTATAAATCAGAATTTTTTTCCAGTCTTTCTGGTCTTAATGTTGCTGTTCTGTGATTTTGTGTTTGCAGTCATTTCTTCCATAAATCTTGCATAGAGCCATGGCTACTGGAGCACAGAACCTGCCCAATGTGCAAGTGTGACATTCTTAAAGCCCTTGGAGTTGAGGTGAGTTTTCACACTAAGAGTGAAGTCCAGCGTTGCACTTCATAAAGCTAGCAAATTAATCTGAAGTATTTAAAAAAAAAAATAAATAAATAAAAAAAGTGTATTAATGGAAAATGTCAGATAAGATGTCAGGTTTTGGACACTGTCTTAGTGTTAACACAGTAAAACAATAAGAAGATAAAAGCTGAACAGTTGAAATGCAAACAAACAGTAACTATTCCTCTTCCCTCTGTTTCAGTTTAAAGTGTTAGCATGTCAATACAAATTCTTGAGAAATTGCTAAATTAAGAACATAACATAAGGAGACAAAGTCAAATTCTCTCTGTTCGTCTTGTGGTAGGCAAAGAGGAACAGATGTTCATAAGCTTTTTTTTTTTTTGGTGAAATCTTGGTACCATGTGAGACAAGTCATGTGTATAGAGCATTTGAGTTCTGAGTCATGCAGAGTGTGACAGGGAGCAGAAGTTCATTGATGTTTGTGCTGAATAATGTTGGGTGCTGCTGGGAGAGAAATGGTGTTCTTTGGTCTTTGGTCACCTACATAAATGAAATCATTTATTGTGGCAATGAGTTAAGGTAGATAGAGCACCATAAGCAGTGACACACCTCAGCTCAAAGTTTGTCACATGTTCATCCAAGGCAGTAAAATGCTTTTTCCGGAAACTACATATGCATTATGAAAAAATGACAAGACAGAATTTACACTGCCGTTCAGTTGTTTTATTTTGTTGAAAAATACTTTTTTTCAGCAGGGATGCAATAAAGTGATTAAAAGTGATAGCCTTACCCTGGAGTTGTTTCACCCTCCGCCTATGCTGTATATACTTTTTTACTTGCACTAGCTCTGCGACAAACGTCCATGACTTAACGCATTACATAATCATGTTGGAAAGGTGTTTTTTGCCTAGAGGAAGAAATCTGTTTCAAAAGATTTAAACCTCCAGGATCCACACACGAATGGACCATTTTAAACAATAAACTCATACAAAGACATATATAAATATGTATCATTCAACATACAACAACTTTTGAATGGTCCTCCTTCTCCACGCTTGTAAACACTGGGGTGGTACTTCCGCCTACATCACGTTTGACCTTTCCAACTTGATTGTGTAATGCGTTAAGTCGAGGACGCGCATCGCAGAGCTAGTGCAAGATGAGCATTTGTGGTCAAGTATAAAAATGTTTTATTTATTTATTTTTAGAAAATGACCAATCGCTTCATTAGATTATATCCTTATTCCTTGGATGGGATCGTGTAGGGCTGTTTGAAGCTGCACTGAAATTGCAATTTGGACCTTCAACCCCGTTGGTCCCCATTGAAGTCCACTTTATGGAGAAAAATCTTGGAATTTTTTTTTCCTCAAAAACCTTAGTTTCTTTTCAACTAAAGAAGGATCATGTGACACTGAAGTAATGATGCTCAAAATTCAGCTTTGCCATCACAGGAATAAATTAAATTTTATGCTATAATGGAAAACAGCTATTTTAAATTGTAGTGGGTTTTACTATATTTTTTTAAATCAAATTAATGCAGCCTTTTGAGAAAAAAAATCTTGCTGACCCCAAACTTTTTAACAGTAATGTATAGGGCTGGGTAAAAAATATCGATATCTCGATTTTAATCTATACTCATTTTTACGAAACAAAGAATCGATGAGTCTAGCCTGTTTTCAGTTAATGGATGGAACATTGAAGGGCACCTCCCATCCAATAAATCACAATAATCATTATGCTTTGGTACTTTTAATATGAAACAAAGTCTTAGATTTCAATTTCTGTCCATTATATTGCAGTATTCAAACAATAAATGCCGTTTTGGCGCTGTTTAATGTGGAGTGACAGATCGCTGTAGCACCTCAGTTCAACAGACGCGGCAGCACGTAGCGCACGTGAACTGATCGTCTCCTCCACATTAATACCAGATTCAGCACAAAATAAACATGACTAAACATCCGAAGGTAAGTTAAAAGAAAGAGTACAAATTTACAATCCGTATCCTGTCATGTAATCGTTCAATCAGTGATTTCCCCTCCGTGATTTCACGTATAAAAACATATAGTTAGTCTTTCATTTTTAATTTTATACGTGCATACAGACAATGGCGGTGTTGAAGCTCTTTTATTTGCCGTCAAACGGTTGAGCACTGCCGTGTGTGTATCCTGTCGCAAAATGCGGTGAAAACTCCTACACGGCGGTAATAATGTGATTAAGGTGTTTACGTGTCTATACTGCACTTCAGTAATGCGACTAAAATAGGAATACTCCACATGTCTTAATTCAATTTCTGTTTACTTCGAATATGACTTTAGCCGGATTAAGGTAATCAAAAATCTCTGTTTACATCGTAGATTCTTAATCAGAGTATTGTCTTAATCATGTCAAAATCAGATTATTGTTGTCCATGTAAACGTACTTACTGTCACGTAACGTCACATTTACCTCAGAAAAAACATAACGTTATTCGGTGACCATAAACTCATTAATCGAATAGAAAAATAAACTGTATTAAATATGCACCATATAATATATTCATTATAATTTTCACTGTTCTTCGATGTTTAATTTATATTTTTTATGACAACCACCATTTAAATGTTTATATATTTAAAAAAAAACAAAAACGAATTGAAGTAGAAATATTATGTAATTGTAACTTTTTTTTTACCTTCAAAAACTCCTTGGTTGCTTTTGCTGTATGTTTTGGGTCATTGTCCATTTGTACTATGAATAGAGGTCGACCGATTGATCGGCCATCGGCCGATTTTTGGCATTTTTGAATTAATCGGCATTGGCCAATCGTGCTGCAAATTAGGCCGATTTATAGGCAGGCGCAAAAAAAAAAGGGGGGGGGGGGACATATTAAAGAGCTGTAATTCCTTAACCTTTCCTCCAATTACCCTCAAATTAAAGCTCAGAGTGTGCACTTTAAGCCCATATTCATTATATAACTGTAACTTGAATATGTTTTGGTCAACAGCTAAAATAATACAAATTGGGCCTGTGTCCAAATATATATATGGACCTAACTGTATATAAAATAAATAATATCATTGTATAGTATTGACTTATTACAAAAACATTGCTACTCTTAATGTCTAGGCTATGGTGGTATTTGCCTCTCTGATGCAGCGAGACATAACTGGGATGCTTAGTCCTGCTCACCTTGGTGAAAATATCTGACAGATTGGGCAGCACACCTATGGTGTTACATTCTGTTGCCCGTACTGTCCTTTATAAGTCTCTTTGATCCTGCTCCCATTCCAGACAGAAGCACAGCCTGACAGGATGCATTCAACAGGGTTACCTGTGGGCCCATCCTTAACTTCCACAAGCAAAGATGTGAAAAAGTACAGTGTGCTGACTCTTAAATGCATGTATTGCCGCTAGTGTTATCCATAAAACACTTTTTTTTTTTTTTTTACTTTTTTTTTTAGCTGTTCTGTGTTTGCAGTGAGCAGAGATTGACTATTTCATCTGTCAGTCAGGCAGAATTTGTTGCCGTATCTAATGTGCTGTTGGTATTTTAATCCCAGCCTTAAGCCAGCTTGTTCTCTAAGGACTGAGTATTGGCTGACAGCATACTGGTAAGATTGGGTTTATATCCAAGGGATGGATTGTTCTGAACACCGGAGCATCTCCCACTGTGCTTCTTGCACCTTGGGAGCTCACCTTTGTTCTTTCTGTTCCAAAGATTCTCCTTGACACAAGCAGCTTACCTGTTGTAAAGAGTGTTCATGAAAAAGTGGTGTTAGTAAATAACTGCACCTGATGGTGTCTTAATGTCCTAACGTCCTGTCATGAATCTTGATGACAGTAACTGGAGATTGGGTGGATCCTCTCTCACTTGTTGTTATAAAGATTGCTCTCACAGAAACAGAAATGCTGCTTAGTCACCATGCCTTGCATATACGGAAATTAGGAGAATTAGCTCAGTTTGTTCTTCCTCCTTTGGCAGTGTGTATTATTCATTTCCCCCTTCAGGTCCAAATGTATAATTGGAGGAAATGTCTAGTTTTCAGTTTTGAACATTCAATCAGTGCACACACAAATTTGGCCCAATGTTTGCTGACATTTTCTTTTCTGAATTTCTCTCTCTCTTGTAGATGGATGTTGAGGAGCAGCCACAGATTTCAGTGCCTGATTTCAGATCTTTTTCTACCTCTGAGGACCTGCAGAGTGAGACAGTGTCACACACACACAGTGAGACAGCATCCTCTGGATATGCATCCATGCACGGAAACGAACACCTCGGTTCTGCTGAAGCCTCACAAAATGGTAAAATACACTATAACAAATAATGTAAATAAAGAACAACATAATTTGTCTTTGCTCGTTGTTACATGTTCCATTCACCAGTGTGCACTCCAGCGAATAGAAAATAATTAGGAGCTACCTGTTCTCCTTTAGCGCACATAAAGAAGACAACATAAACTACCTAAATTAGAGCATAAATATTTAAACAAACATACAAAAGAAATGTACAAAAATAAATACAAATCTACAAAGGATCAGAAAAATAGGGGGGGAAAACACATCAACCCCAATACCTAAATAAACAATCAACTTATCAAAACAAACATTTAAATCAAATACTTTTATGTGTGGCCTCGGTCATCACACACGTAAGACTTTCGTTCATCTTCAGAACACAATTTAAGATATTTTTGATGAGATCTGAGGGCTCTCTGACCCTCCCATAGACAGCAAGGGAACTACCCCGTTCAAGGTCCAGAAAAATACCAAGATGATCGACAAAGTAGTCCATGTGACATCAGTGGTTCAACTGTAAACTACAAAGCTTCAAGAATACTTTTTTTTGAAAAAAAAGAAAACAAAAATATTGACTTTATTCCACATTTTGGTCTCTACTGCATCACTTGTGGACGAGCGTTCACAACAGTACCATGACGCAAGCGTGTGATGGCGCCGGCGCTTACCCAGATCCGGCGTGATGACTTTGAACACATGTTTATGGTTAGGGCTAGAAGGGATACGTATGGTGTTGATTGGGCCACTCCTAATGGTCCTGCTATCTCTCTGATGGATTTGTTTTGTTTTTTAAGCCTAACAATTATCTGTTTCACCTGCATGGAGAGATTGTTTGACCGCATGATGTGGGTTCAGAGCAACAGCTTCCAAATGCAAATGCCACACTTAGAATCAACTCCAGACCTTTTACCTGTTTAATTGATGTAGAAAAAAATGAAGGAATAGCCCACAACTGTATATGAAATGGCTTTTGAGTCAATTGTCCAATTACTTTTGGCCCCTTGAAAAAGGGGGAGGTACATATTAAAGAGCTGTAATTCCTTAACCTTTCCTCCAATTTTGATGAGAATACCCTCAAAGTAAGCTCAGAGTGTGCACTTTAAGCCCATATTCATTATATAACTGTAACTTGAATATGTTTTGGTCAACAGCTAAAATAATACAAATTGGGCCTGTGTCCAAATATATATATGGACCTAACTGTATATAAAATAAATAATATCATTGTATAGTATTGACTTATTACAAAAACATTGCTACTCTTAATGTCTAGGCTATGGTGGTATTTGCCTCTCTGATGCAGCGAGACATAACTGGGATGCTTAGTCCTGCTCACCTTGGTGAAAATATCTGACAGATTGGGCAGCACACCTATGGTGTTACATTCTGTTGCCCGTACTGTCCTTTATAAGTCTCTTTGATCCTGCTCCCATTCCAGACAGAAGCACAGCCTGACAGGATGCATTCAACAGGGTTACCTGTGGGCCCATCCTTAACTTCCACAAGCAAAGATGTGAAAAAGTACAGTGTGCTGACTCTTAAATGCATGTATTGCCGCTAGTGTTATCCATAAAACACTTTTTTTTTTTTTTTTATTTTTTTTTTTAGCTGTTCTGTGTTTGCAGTGAGCAGAGATTGACTATTTCATCTGTCAGTCAGGCAGAATTTGTTGCCGTATCTAATGTGCTGTTGGTATTTTAATCCCAGCCTTAAGCCAGCTTGTTCTCTAAGGACTGAGTATTGGCTGACAGCATACTGGTAAGATTGGGTTTATATCCAAGGGATGGATTGTTCTGAACACCGGAGCATCTCCCACTGTGCTTCTTGCACCTTGGGAGCTCACCTTTGTTCTTTCTGTTCCAAAGATTCTCCTTGACACAAGCAGCTTACCTGTTGTAAAGAGTGTTCATGAAAAAGTGGTGTTAGTAAATAACTGCACCTGATGGTGTCTTAAATGTCCTAACGTCCTGTCATGAATCTTGATGACAGTAACTGGAGATTGGGTGGATCCTCTCTCACTCGTTGTTATAAAGATTGCTCTCACAGAAACAGAAATGCTGCTTAGTCACCATGCCTTGCATATACGGAAATTAGGAGAATTAGCTCAGTTTGTTCTTCCTCCTTTGGCAGTGTGTATTATTCATTTCCCCCTTCAGGTCCAAATGTATAATTGGAGGAAATGTCTAGTTTTCAGTTTTGAACATTCAATCAGTGCACACACAAATTTGGCCCAATGTTTGCTGACATTTTCTTTTCTGAATTTCTCTCTCTCTTGTAGATGGATGTTGAGGAGCAGCCACAGATTTCAGTGCCTGATTTCAGATCTTTTTCTACCTCTGAGGACCTGCAGAGTGAGACAGTGTCACACACACACAGTGAGACAGCATCCTCTGGATATGCATCCATGCACGGAAACGAACACCTCGGTTCTGCTGAAGCCTCACAAAATGGTAAAAACCATAAAAAAATGCACACAGTCACATTTCTCCCAATATTTTGGAACTCACTCCCAACTTGCTGTGATTATACTAACCTTTCACATACAAATTTACAAGAAGGCAGAGTATCTGTGCTGAATGTCACACATTAATGTTAATTAGAGTCATAGAAACATTCATTTACGTATACATGTTAGTTGTGGGTGTAATGCACGGAAACGAACACCTCGGTTCTGCTGAAGCCTCACAAAATGGTAAAAACCATTAAAAAATGCACAGTCACATTTCTCCCAATATTTTGGAACTCACTCCCAACTTGCTGTGATTATACTAACCTTTCACATACAAATTTACAAGAAGGCAGAGTATCTGTGCTGAATGTCACACATTAATGTTAACAGAGTCATAGAAACATTCATTTACGTATACATGTTAGTTGTGGGTGTGAATAACAGGACACACTGGTCGAAAACTATATATCAGTTCCACCAGGATTTTTTTTTTTTTGTGGCCCAAAATTGAATTTCCTGCAGCTTAAATATTATGGTGATATTTGCAAGATTAGTGTGTTGTTTTGCAGTGATAACCACCAATAATCATGATGTACTCAAGTAATTAGTGTTAGGGACCGTGTAAGTATGTGTAAGTAAGTAAGTTACTGAAATTGTGGTCCTGGTCCCTCATGCACAAGGCAAACGTGACACCAGCATAGAAATATACAGGTATACTTTGCTGAAAATGCAGAAATACTGCATGCTAAACAGCTTGTTCACTATCACTGAATCAGTACAGTAAGCATATTTAGTGACACTGTCCATTTTAAATTTAACATTTCATGTTATTAGTTTTTTTTATTTTTTGTTTTCTAAAAGTATGATCAGTGATTGCATTCACTCGAAATATTAAAAAGTCCATATCCAGTCAAATAATGTACTTATTTAAATTTAATCTACTGTTGAAATATACATAATATTATTTACTAAAATACATTTTATTATAAATTCACTTTACTGTGAAATTCACTACAATACAGAGGTAAGACATAAGACATTTGTTTTGACTCGGATTTTGATTAGCAATACTGTTTTTCCCCCTCTCAGGATGAAGTCTTTTTGCATAAATAAGACAAAAATGCAAGCTACCACAAATAATGCAGAGTTGGCAGTTAAATTGTTTTTATGCTGTATAATTTATTATTTTGAAGTAAATCTATGTTTAATCACTTATATGCCTAATCAGTGTCTATACTAGTTTAATGCGTCCCTGGCATTTTTGGTTGGATGAAGGTCACAGTGTACCTTCAGTGTGAGGTTTGTAAGGATGTGAAAATATACTTCTGGAACCAAAGTCTGTTGATCTGAATGGAGTGATTTTGGTCTTTGTTTTGTCTGATTGGTTTGCAGGTGTGCAAGAGGAGCAGTTGGATGTGTCGCATCACTATGACAATCTTGCCTTCGAGGGTGACGTTCACAGCCAGAGTGAAGTTAGGACCTGAGCAGCACAATCAAACACTGATAAAATGCACTCACAGATGAATGAGGGGTTTTGATTTGAGGACTTATATAAAAGCACTGCTGAGCCCTTTTCTGATTAGTTTCTGACTAAGTGCCTATAAATTCTCTCTCTCTCTCTCTCTCTCTCTCTCTCTCTCTCTCTCTCTCTGTGACTGTTTGTCTCTGTGGGAGATCACAATGATTTCTGGGTCAATCAGAGGTCATGTTTTAATTATCTGTGGCTAATTCGCGGTATTATGATTTCTGATTCAGGGTTCGATTCCCACTGTGGTTGTGTTCATGTTTTGAGACTCCCAGCCTTCCATAAGCATCATGATGAGCAGTTGTGGAGACACACAGAGAGAGACAGAGTGCTCATCCGCTTGCTGTAAATCAGTGGACTTAATGCATACTATACTTTTCCCCTGTTTTTGTGACTTAATAAATTATATTGTTCCATTTGTTAAATTTCTGGCTCATTGTTTTTATATTTTCTCTCTCTCTCTCTCTCTCTCTCTCTCTCTCTCTCTCTCTCTGTGACTTGTTTGTCTCTGTGGGAGATCACAATGATTTCTGGGTCAATCAGAGTTCATGTTTTAATTATCTGTGGCTAATTCGCGGTATTATGATTTCTGATTCAGGGTTCGATTCCCACTGTGGTTGTGTTCATGTTTTGAGACTCCCAGCCTTCCATAAGCATCATGATGAGCAGTTGTGGAGACACACAGAGAGAGACAGAGTGCTCATCCGCTTGCTGTAAATCAGTGGACTTAATGCATACTATACTTTTCCCCTGTTTTTGTGACTTAATAAATTATATTGTTCCAGTTTTGATGGAAATTTAAAATGTCAGAAATATTGTGCCTTAACCACTTATGTATGTGTGCAAATGTATATTACTCATTGCATAGGCCTGTACATAATAGGGGTGGTTCTAAAAAAATTAGTTATCTTGATTGTAATATTTAAATAAGGGATGAAAATACTTCTTTACTCTTTCAAATGAATAGTATGGACATTAACACTGTAAATAAAATATTTTATGAAATTGCCTGTGTGTGTGATTATACTTATTCAGTTATGAAATTAGTTAATTTCCCTTAACTATTATCAAATGTGTATTCTTCCGCAGATGATAAAATCAAACAACCCAAAAACAAATAAATAAATCTACAGCGCAATTCAGTATAGTCTGCTACTTGAAACAAATTATTCACTTATTATTGATTCTTTTTAGTGATTCAAAAGCACTTAAAGGTGACATATCAGAAAAATCTACTTTTCCAGGTTTTACGTGCTATAATCAGGTCCCCGGTGCATCTACCAACCAAGGAAGCGTGAAAAAGATTAAGTCAAGTCAAGTCACCTTTATTTATATAGCGCTTTTAACAATACAGATTGTGACAAAGCAACTGAACAGCATTAATTAGGAAAATAGTGTCAATAATGCAAAATGACAATAGTAAACACTAATTTTCAGTTAAAGACAGTTCATCATTGAATTCAGTGATGTCAACACCATCTCAGTTTAAATAATATCTTTGCAATTATGTCAACGATAATGCTGGAAATGAAGTGTCCCCAACTAAGCAAGCCAGAGGCGACAGCGGCAAGGAACCAAAACTCCATCGGTGACAGAATGGAGAAAAAACCTTGGGAGAAACCAGGCTCAGTCGGGGGGCCAGTTCTCCTCTGACCAGACGAACCAGCAGAACGGAAAAATCAATATAAAACGTAATAAAACAGACGATGAACAATATTAACAGCAATTATTATATGACGCAATCAAACTTATAGCAAAATGTGGTAGTTATGTATGTTGTTTCAGGGTTGGCATCATCTGAGGTCCTCTGAGGGGTGGCATCATCTCTTCTCAGGTGTTCTGGATCCAGACTGAAGCTTGTGTAAATCCTAGTTACCACGGGATGTTAATCCCAGCAGAAACAGAGAAAC
>NW_015505409.1:90588-91314 GCF_001515645.1 Sinocyclocheilus grahami
AAGTTTATGAGATGCATTATTTGAATGCTTGGCCGAAGAGATGTGTCTTTAATCTAGATTTAAGCAGAGAGAGTGTGTCTGAACCCCGAACGGTATCAGGAAGGCTATTGCAGAGTTTGGGAGCCAAATGCTAAAAAGCTCTACCTCCTTTCCTCCTTTAGGATATCCTAGGTACTACCAAAAGTCCAGAATTTTGCGACCTTAGGGAGCGTGATGGATTGTAGCGTGGTAGCGTGGTAGTTAGGTACGCAGGAGCTAACCCATTAAGGGCCTTATAGGCAAGTAATAATATTTTGTAACTGATACAGAACTTAACAGGTAGCCAGTGCAGAGACTGTAAAATTGGGGTAATATGATCATATTTTCTTGACCTGGTAAGGACTCTAGCCACTGCATTTTGGACTACCTGTAGCTTGTTTACTGAAGATGCAGGACAACCACCTAGCAGTGCATTACAATAGTCCAGTCTAGAGATCATGAATGCATGAACTAGCTTTTCTGATTCAGAAACAGGTATCATGTTTCGTAAATGGCAATGTTTCTAAGATGGAAGAATGCCGTTTTTGTAACATGGGAAATATGATTTTCAAAAGACAAGTTGCTATCTAATATAAAACCCTGATTTTTGACTGGAGAGGAAGTAACAGTACATCCGTCTAGTTGCAAATTGTAATCCAAGAGATTCTGTGTACTGTCTTTTGGTCCAATAAGTAATACCTCTGTCTT
>NW_015505409.1:94585-96252 GCF_001515645.1 Sinocyclocheilus grahami
GTGTGTTTTTAACGTAAACTTGTGTGTGAATGAGAACTTAGTTTAGTACCCACATGCCTGTGACAGCCGCTTTCTGTCCGTGTGCTTCGGATGTGTGCGCTCAGAAAACCATATATCTGAAGTTTAAACTAATATGGTTTAAAATGCATGATTTCAGTGAGATAATCAGAACCAAAACAGATGTTTTTAGCAGGTACGAGCTGTAATGGCGCAGTTCTTTTCTGGAAAAGGGGGCGGGGAGCAGCAGCTCATTTGCATTTAAAGAGACAGGCACGAAAAACAATGTGTTTCTGCTTCCACTCAAAATAGGCATTTTCAAAATGATATAATAAATGATATGTGGAGTATTTTGAGCTGAAACTTCACAGACACATTCTGGGGACACAAGAGACTTATATTACATATTGTAAAAAGGGGCATAATATGTCTCCTTTAACATAAATCGGAGCTGCTAATAATTTAATCTGAATCGCAATTTATTACTTTTGACATTGCACCAAGATCTAGCCTACTGTTCTTTGAGACTTGAATGGAATAGAATAGATTTTTATTGTTATTGTTTTAAACAACGAAAGACTGTTTAGCAGCTCACAAGGTTTTGGCATAATAGACCAACATAAATAGATACAAATAAAACTAAAATAGACAAGAAGAGAGGTATTCCAGAAGGTAATATATACAATGGTTAGTGCAAGATATTGTAGTCTAGTCTCAAGTCTACTTGATTTATAGAGACCTTTCCACTACAAAGTAGACCAAAGGACTGTACAGCAACACAAGATGAGAATAGTAAAAACTAAAATCAACAATAACAGAAAAACAATTTACATCTTCCAAAAGTCAGCAATTAAAAGCCATAGAAAACAAGTGTTTTCACGAGATTTAAAAACATCAACTGAGGGTGCAGCTCTGATGTCAGGTGGAAAGGTATTCCACAGTCTTGGGCCAGCAACTGAGAATGCACGATCCCCCTTAGTTTTCAGGTGAGTTTTCGGAACTGAGAGCAGTAAGCAGTTAAATGATCTTTGATGTCTACCATAGTTAATATGAATCAGGTCCGTAATATATTCTGGGGCCATATCATGGACGGCTTTAAAAACGTACAGAAAAACTTTATACTAAATCCGATATTTAACCGGAAGCAAATGCAGCTTTTCCAAAACTGGAGTAATATGCTCCCTTTTCTTTGTACTAGTAAGGAGCATCGCAGCTGCATTCTGGACCAATTGCAATTTTGAAATAAGAGATTGGCTCACTCCCAAATAAAGTGCATTACAGTAGTCCAAACGGGAGGAGATAAATGCATGAATCCCTATCTCAAGGTCAGCAACAGACAAAAATGATTTCATTTTTGCAATGGTCATCAACTGAAAGAAGCAACTTTTCACCACACATTTAATCTGATGATCAAACGTTAGAGCTGAGTCAAAAATTACTCCCAGATTTTTATTTGGGACTGCACATTTGTTGTCCATGTACCTAACACATCATTTATATCACAGTCCACAACCTTATTTGGCCCAAAAATGATTACTTCAGATTTACTCGCATTTAGCTGTAGGCGATTTTGCTCTAACCAGCACTTCACCTCCTCAAGACATAATAACAAAAATTAATGAGAAGTTGATCCTCCAGATCTAATAGGCAAATAAATCTGAATATCATCA
>NW_015505409.1:96900-103370 GCF_001515645.1 Sinocyclocheilus grahami
GATCTCATTATAATATTACCGCCCCTTAATCTGTAAGTTTCCACCCACGGTGCTGTCCTTTTGATTTTGCAAGCGACAACGGTGTACCAGTTCTAATGCCATGGCAAAAGTTTGAGCAAAACATGCTAACTGTTCTGTCTTTGGCTGCACAGACGAGCACAGAACACTGTTTAGAGTCCCAGCCTCAGAGGAGACAACAGAGCAGTGCATTTATCAATTTATTTACTGTATATTGCTGCTGCCACACAGATCTAAAATAAACATGCGATTTATTTCCCAGCTGTTTACCTTCACAGACATAACCGACTGTTTTTGTAAATCGTGTGTTTTTAACGTAAACTTTTGTGTGAATAAGAACTTAGTTTAGTACCCACATGCCTGTGACAGCCGCTTTCTGTCCGTGTGCTTCGGATGTGTGCGCTCAGAAAACCATATATCTGAAGTTTAAACTAATATGGTTTAAAATGCATGATTTCAGTGAGATAATCAGAACCAAAACAGATGTTTTTAGCAGGTACGAGCTGTAATGGCGCAGTTCTTTTCTGGAAAAGGGGGCGGGGAGCAGCAGCTCATTTGCATTTAAAGAGACAGGCACGAAAAACAATGTGTTTCTGCTTCCACTCAAAATAGGCATTTTCAAAATGATATAATAAATGATATGTGGAGTATTTTGAGCTGAAACTTCACAGACACATTCTGGGGACACAAGAGACTTATATTACATATTGTAAAAAGGGGCATAATATGTCTCCTTTAACATAAATCGGAGCTGCTAATAATTTAATCTGAATCGCAATTTATTACTTTTGACATTGCACCAAGATCTAGCCTACTGTTCTTTGAGACTTGAATGGAATAGAATAGATTTTTATTGTTATTGTTTTAAACAACGAAAGACTGTTTAGCAGCTCACAAGGTTTTGGCATAATAGACCAACATAAATAGATACAAATAAAACTAAAATAGACAAGAAGAGAGGTATTCCAGAAGGTAATATATACAATGGTTAGTGCAAGATATTGTAGTCTAGTCTCAAGTCTACTTGATTTATAGAGACCTTTCCACTACAAAGTAGACCAAAGGACTGTACAGCAACACAAGATGAGAATAGTAAAAACTAAAATCAACAATAACAGAAAAACAATTTACATCTTCCAAAAGTCAGCAATTAAAAGCCATAGAAAACAAGTGTTTTCACGAGATTTAAAAACATCAACTGAGGGTGCAGCTCTGATGTCAGGTGGAAAGGTATTCCACAGTCTTGGGCCAGCAACTGAGAATGCACGATCCCCCTTAGTTTTCAGGTGAGTTTTCGGAACTGAGAGCAGTAAGCAGTTAAATGATCTTTGATGTCTACCATAGTTAATATGAATCAGGTCCGTAATATATTCTGGGGCCATATCATGGACGGCTTTAAAAACGTACAGAAAAACTTTATACTAAATCCGATATTTAACCGGAAGCAAATGCAGCTTTTCCAAAACTGGAGTAATATGCTCCCTTTTCTTTGTACTAGTAAGGAGCATCGCAGCTGCATTCTGGACCAATTGCAATTTTGAAATAAGAGATTGGCTCACTCCCAAATAAAGTGCATTACAGTAGTCGAAACGGGAGGAGATAAATGCATGAATCACTATCTCAAGGTCAGCAACAGACAAAAATGATTTCATTTTTGCAATGGTCATCAACTGAAAGAAGCAACTTTTCACCACACATTTAATCTGATGATCAAACGTTAGAGCTGAGTCAAAAATTACTCCCAGATTTTTATTTGGGACTGCACATTTGTTGTCCATGTACCTAACACATCATTTATATCACAGTCCACAACCTTATTTGGCCCAAAAATGATTACTTCAGATTTACTCGCATTTAGCTGTAGGCGATTTTGCTCTAACCAGCACTTCACCTCCTCAAGACATAATAACAAAAATTAATGAGAATCCTCCAGATCTAATAGGCAAATAAATCTGAATATCATCAGCATAAAGATGATAAGACATACTGTGTTTTTAAAAAAGAAGGCCTAAAGGCAACAGAAATAGTAAAAACAGGGTGCAAATTGCAATTATAGTGCAAACTGAAGCAAATTAAACAAAAACAACAGTGCAGCATACAGTATACATAGTATTGGTGTATAGGAATGTATATCAGGATGTATGAATAAAAAACATAGTGTAACAGTATAAGATTTGTGTAAACATATGAGAGGTATTTACAAATTAGTGCAAATATGCAGTATGGTGTGTGCGTGTGTACAATTGCACTTGTAGACCTGAGACATTGGTTTATTGTTCGATAATGCTTGGGAGCAGAAGGAGGGAAGGAGGAGGATTTATGCATTTGACTGCCTGAGGGAAGAAACTGTTCTTTAATCTGTTAGTCCTCGTTTTGATTGTTCTGTATCTCTTCCCAGAGGGCAGAGGGGAAAACAGGTGATGTCCGGGGTGAGTGGGGTCCATTATGATACAACTGGCTTTCTTTCTAAGACGGCCAGTGTAAATGTCTTTGAGGGGAAGGTAGTGTTGTGCCAATGATGCGCTCTGCCACCTTCACCACCCGCTGCAGGTCTTTTTTATTCTCTTCTGTGCAGCTGCTGAACCACACTGTGATGCAGTAGGTCAGAAGGCTCTCTATTGCTGACCGATAGAAATTGGTCAGCAGGCGATGAGGGAGGTGTGCCTGTTTCAGTTTCCTGAGGAAGTACAGTCTTTGCTGTGCCTTCCCCACCTGATGGGAGATGTGTGCGGACCAGGTGAGTTCGGCTGAGATGTGCACACCAAGGAACTTAAAGCTCTCTACCTTCTCGACCTTCTTACCCTGTATGCAGACTGCAAAGTGCTCAGTACGCCTTGATCTTCTGAAATCAATGATAAGTTCTTTAGTTTTGGATATGTTTAAGTCCAGATTATTGAGGGAACACCATTTTGTCAGATGCTGGACCTCCTCCTTGTAGGCTGTTTCATTATTGTCTGTAATCAGTCCCACCATGGTGGAGTCATCAGCAAATTTGACAATGGTGTTGGTGGAATGGATGGGGGAGCAGTCGTGTGTGAAGAGCGAGAAGAGGAGGGGGCTGAGGACACACCCCTGTGGTGTACCAGTGTTCAGGATGGGAGTTGATGATGATGATGCGTGACCTCCCATCCAGACATTCTGAGGTCTGTTGCGCAGGAAGTCCAGTATCCATGTACACAATGAACTGCCTAGGTCCAAATTGCTCAGATTTTGAACGAGTTTGTGGGGGATGACTGTATTAAAAGCTGAACTGAAATCCACAAACAGCATTTTTACATAAGCGTTTCCGTAATCCACGTGTGTAAGTGCAGTTTGGAGAGCTTTGATGACTGCATCTTCTGTCGATCTGTTTGCTCGGTAAGCAAATTGGTTTTGGTTGAGATCGGCAGGGATGACAGTTTTGATGTGAGAGAGTATGAGTGTCTTAAAGCATTTGGTGATGATAGGGGTTAGAGCAACTGGACGATAGTCATTCAGGCAGTTTACTGTGGTTTTCTTTGGAACTGGGATGATCATCGCTGACTTGAGGCAGGTGGGGACAGCAGACTGTAATAGCTAGAGGTTGAAAATGGTGGTAAATACCTCTACCAACTGGTCTGCACAGGCTTTCAAGATCCATCCAGTGACTCCATCTGGACCAGCTGCTTTCCTCGCGTTGACCCTGCAAATAGAGTGGATCTGACCCGATGCTGGTGTTGCTGTATCGGGTCTTCCTTTCCTGGCAGTGAAGGATGGGTGCTGACATCACTGTTCCGCTAGACAAAGCGAGAAAAGAAAAGATTTAAAGGGGTCATATGATGCGATTTCAATATTTCCTTTCTCTTTGAAGTGTTACAAGCTCTTGGTGCATAAAGAAGATCTCTAAAGTTGCAAAGACTAAAGTCTCAAATCCAAAGAGATATTCTTTATAAAAGTTAAGAGTCAACCACGCCTACCTAAAACGGCTCGTTCTAACACGCCCCCACATGTCTATGTCACTATGTGGGAAGATTTGCATAACGCCGCCCAAATGTTCACGCAAAGAAAGAAGCCGCAACTTTTATTCTCGCTGTAGTATTGTTGCCGCCACCATGCCGTGGAGACACTGTTTCGTTGTGAAAGCGAAACTACTTTGTTTGGCCTTCAAAAAAAGGAACGATATCATGCCTAGAGCTGACCCGTGCTGGTCGCTGAGGAAATACATCAACTTTGCGCTGTGGATCGCCGGATCGGCTTTCACCGTGGACGAAGCGGAGTCCAGCCCGGGGTCGTCACATGTGGTTGCCGCAAGCCTGCCGGCCGCACCTTCGTCGAGTCCGCCGGCCAAGCCCGCCGCCTCTGCTCACTCTAGCCCTCCAGCCGCCGTGTGTGACTCTGTGTTTCGTTGTGAAAGCTAAACTACTTTGTTTGGCCTTCCAAAAGAGGACACGATTAGAAATCAGTGGTTAAGTTGTATTTACAACACTGTTCCAGAACACTTCAACCCAAATATTCAGATGTGTGCAGCACATTTTATGGAGGACTGTTTCCTGATCCTGGGAGAGTAGACTACAATGCCGGCTGTTCTGACTGTAAGTAAATTTTTTATATTTAAAGAATTTGCCACTGACGATTCAAACGCGAGTTTTGGGCAGTGTAGAGTAGCGCTTGTTGTTTGCCATTTCTCCGATCACAAATGCAGACAGAGTTTTATGTTACACTCCGGCCTGACAGGGCATCATCACAGTATGTTAAGGGGCGTAACATTTCCGTCACACGCTTGAGGAATTCGGCCAATCACAGTGCACTGGATAGCTGGCCAATCACAGCACACCTCGCCTTTTCAGCTTTGTAAAAATCGATGGGTTTCAGAAAGGTGGGGCATAGAGGAGAAACAATAATGTACAGTATGTGAAAAATAATGTGTTTTTTTAACCTTAAACCACATAAACAAATTTCATTACACCAAATACACAAAATAATGTTCTTTTTAGCAACATCATATGACCCCTTTAAATTTGTGTAACTGATGAAACAGTTTGTTGAAGATACACAAGCTGGATTGTAATCAATGGCGTTTCATAAAATGTAACAATGTTTTGTTTCTTTAGAGTTTTAAAAATATATATTAAGAGCCTATTATTGAACTATTAACACTTTAAAAATGTAAACACATCATTGGACTTTTGCTATTTCTTTAAAAGTACTTAAAGAACCGTTAATTAGTAAAACCGGACTCTTTTAAAAACTTTTTTTTTAAAGATTCTCATCCCTATTCCTGAGCGACGTCTGAAGGCTTTGGCATGGAGGAAAACCTGACGAGCTCCAGGTAAACCCGCTGTGGGCGGTATCGTGACAACGCGTCGTAATAAACATATGTTGCTGTCCCTTTAAATAATTTGAAACAAGGTCACGAGGTGGCGCGGGGATTATGGGAAGTGTAGTGAATAGTTTTCAGGGCAGCGCTTTCCTCTGCTCAGCGGGGCAGATGTGGAAGACTACAATCCCAGCGGCGCCGGGGTTGCTGTCTTGGCTCAGTTTCTGTCGACGTGGGAAAAGCGGCGCAAGAGCAAGCAACACTCAATCGATGGGTGTATGCGCTTGAGATGATACGAGTGTCATGCGAGAGGACGCGCGTCTCTGAAAACAGATTCCAGCATGTGGCTCAAACCCGAAGAGGTGCTTCTCAAAAACGCGCTGAAGTTATGGGTGACGGAGAAATCCAACGATTACTTCGTGCTGCAGCGCAGACGCGGATACGGTGAGGACAGCGGCGGGTTGACAGGTAACGTTACCGTGCTTTTGCAGCAGGTCAAGGGTTAATGCAGTCTTGCAGATTGGATGTTTTTGTAAATTTGACTGTCAGTGGACTGACGACGTCACCACTGCGGTAAACTGGCCGTGTGCATAAAGGTAGGCTACTTAAAAATGCAACATTCCTCCAGATATGATATATTTAGAAGCCGAAACGTGTTTAAAGCGGAGACTATTCGTGTAGGTCTGCTCCTTCTCTTTGACAGGAGTTGTTGCGTCACGCTGTGACGTCGGATTGTTTAGGTTTGAGGAGGATCAGGTGTTCACTGCAGATGCTCTCTCTCCAGTGTCACTCTGAGAGAAGGCCGTGTTGATTGGTGAAGCGACTTGGGAATATCCTGTCAGTAAAGGGCAGCATGATAACTGCAATTTGAACATGAAATGTTTTGAGAAATATAATTAATGATGAACATTTGCATGAGAACTAGAGTTGCACTTTATTTTAAGTCCTAAGTCGCACGCTATATTTGTAGCAATAGCCAGCAATACATTGTGTGGGTCAACATTATCGATTTTTCTTTTATACCAAAAATCATTAGGATATTAAGTAAAGATCATGTTCCTTGAAGATATTTTGTAAAAAATGAAAACCAAATTTTTGATTAGTAATATGCATTGCTAAGAATGTAATTTCTCGGCCAAAACTTTAAATGCAATTTTCTCAATATTTAGATTTTTTT
>NW_015505409.1:103426-107748 GCF_001515645.1 Sinocyclocheilus grahami
TTATACATTTAAGTACTGAGTAATATGAATTAACTACATGTACTTACTATATTGTTAGGGTTAGGATTAGGGTTACTTGCATTTAATTATGCCTAATTTATTGTTTTTACAATAGTAGGTACATGGAACATGTATAACAAGGACACCTTAAAATAAAGTGGTACCTAACTGAGTATAATATCAGTAATTCCACTGTAAAAAAAAAAAAAGTTACTAAATAAGTTGCAAGTTACTAAAATTACTTCTAATAATTGTTTAATTTATTTGTAGCTTTCATTCAGATATTCTTTATATATATATATATATATATATATCAATGGAAAGCTTATTTATTCAATATATACAATAGTACAAAATATACAATTGAGCCACCATTACAAATTGACTGAGTATGGGAAAAATATGAGGATAGTTGTAAGTTTGTGGCAGGACCACAGCTATGTCATGGGAAGTGGTGCTCAATTTTAAATCCAATCCTGCAATTAAATGCAAATTGGAAGGATGGCTCTACATATTAGAGAGTTGAAAGCCAACTGAGCTGCTGAGTTTTAATGCATTAGAGATGTTTAGGCATTGGTCTGCTGGGAATTGTCTGCAGTGGTAGATGTTGGGCCACTGATGACAACAGCTTATTAATAAACTGAACTGAGCTGGATATTGACACTAGTTTTGCAACACCGACAGTGTTATTGAACTGAATTGAAACAGCACTGGACTAAATTAAGATGAATAATGACACTTATCTTCTAGAGCTGCTTTACAGCTGAAATTGAATTTTTTGGAGGAATTTTACAACATTAACACTGTTATTTTTCTGCTATTAATGTAAAGCTGTTTTGAAACAATCTGTACTGTATAAATGGGACTTGACTTAATAAATAAAATAAGTTTATATAAAAATAAATGATTAGTAATATGTGTCATAGCATCACAGAGTCGCCAGCACAGAAGAATTTATGGCCACAATTGTTGTTGAGCTGATTATAGGTTTTACTCTAATTAGTGACAATTTTTTTCTTTTGGAGTTCATCACCATGGAAACCTTTGCTTCATGGCTAAGGGCCATAATACACCAGCTTCTTCCTGAAGCAGTGCAGAGAGGACAGATTTTCAGTGACTAACATTAAATTCCCTGCTAACATCCTGATGTGCATCAGAGACATTGAAAGAAGTAAATCAAGTGCCAGTCAAACCTAATATTATTCTATATTGTTTTATCATAGTAGCGTATAATGTTTTTGGAATGGAGTCTCTTATGCACACACAGGCTGCATTTATTTCATCATAAAAACAGGAAAAACAGTAATATTGTGAAATACTATAACAATTTAAAATCAGCAGCCATTTCTCCAGTCTTCAGTGTCACATGATCCTTCAGATATTATTCAAATATGCTGATCTGATGCTCAAGAAACATGTCTTATTATGATCAGTGTTAAAAAACATAAATAAATGAAAACGGCTGCTATTTGTATGAATGTAATGACTACTCCGTAAATGTTTCATATTTTCTTGCTGTTGTCCTTTCTTGTTTTCATATTCAGTTGTAATTCAGAGCGCAGATTTAAAGAAATATATATATAGTTTTTTGTAATGTTATGTTTATTATTTTATGTCATTGTTGTAGGCCTGCTGGTCGGAACTTTGGACACAGTTCTTGACTCCACAGCTAAAGTCGCCCCGTTTCGCATTTTACACCAGACGCCCGACTCTCAGGTGTACTGGAGCATCGCCTGTGGTGAGAGAGATGCTGCACACATAGTTAATGTGTATGTGAAGGCTCAGACTCTCTTCATTTAGATCCTTATATAATGTGTGTGTGTGTGTGTGTGTGTGTGTGTGTGTGTGCAGGGGCATCTTTAGAGGAGATCTCACAGCACTGGGACTGGCTGCAGCAGAACATCATCAGAACTCTCTCTGTGTTTGATTCTGGCGAAGACATCACCAGTTTTGTCCAGGGAAAGATAAGGGTGGGAGGGATATTTGTCTCCAAAACACTTTAGAATGTAGTTTTTTCTTGTTTTTGTGTTTTCCAGCTTCTTCCTGAAGCAGTGCAGAGAGGACAGATTTTCAGTGACTAACATTAAATTCCCTGCTAACATCCTGATGTGCATCAGAGACATTGAAAGAAGTAAATCAAGTGCCAGTCAAACCTAATATTATTCTATATTGATTTATCATAGTAGCGTATAATGTTTTCATGTTTTTGGAATGGAGTCTCTTATGCACACACAGGCTGCATTTATTTCATCATAAAAACAGGAAAAACAGTAATATTGTGAAATACTATAACAATTTAAAATCAGCAGCCATTTCTCCAGTCTTCAGTGTCACATGATCCTTCAGATATTATTCAAATATGCTGATCTGATGCTCAAGAAACATGTCTTATTATGATCAGTGTTAAAAAACAGAAATAAATGAAAACGGCTGCTATTTGTATGAATGTAATGACTACTCCGTAAATGTTTCATATTTTCTTGCTGTTGTCCTTTCTTGTTTTCATATTCAGTTGTAATTCAGAGCGCAGATTTAAAGAAATATATATATAGTTTTTTGTAATGTTATGTTTATTATTTTATGTCATTGTTTTAGGCCTGCTGGTCGGAACTTTGGACACAGTTCTTGACTCCACAGCTAAAGTCGCCCCGTTTCGCATTTTACACCAGACGCCCGACTCTCAGGTGTACTGGAGCATCGCCTGTGGTGAGAGAGATGCTGCACTAAATAAATGAAAACGGCTGCTATTTGTATGAATGTAATGACTACTCCGTAAATGTTTCATATTTTCTTGCTGTTGTCTTTTCTTGTTTTCATATTCAGTTGTAATTCAGAGCGCAGATTTAAAGAAATATATATATAGTTTTTTGTAATGTTATGTTTATTATTTTATGTCATTGTTTTAGGCCTGCTGGTCGGAACTTTGGACACAGTTCTTGACTCCACAGCTAAAGTCGCCCCGTTTCGCATTTTACACCAGACGCCCGACTCTCAGGTGTACTGGAGCATCGCCTGTGGTGAGAGAGATGCTGCACACATAGTTAATGTGTATGTGAAGGCTCAGACTCTCTTCATTTAGATCCTTATATAATGTGTGTGTGTGTGTGTGTGTGTGTGTGTGTGTGTGCAGGGGCATCTTTAGAGGAGATCTCACAGCACTGGGACTGGCTGCAGCAGAACATCATCAGAACTCTCTCTGTGTTTGATTCTGGCGAAGACATCACCAGTTTTGTCCAGGGAAAGATAAGGGTGGGAGGGATATTTGTCTCCAAAACACTTTAGAATGTAGTTTTTTCTTGTTTTTGTGTTTTGTGGTATTTTAGATGTAAGTCCCAGTCTTGCATTGTTGACTTCAGTGGCGGTATGTTGTGTTTGTGTAGGGTCTGATAGCAGAGGAGGGCACATCAGCCGCTGACGAGGAGGATCCCGAACGCTTCCGGGAGGCTGTGCTGCGCTTTGAACGTCTGTTCGGTTTGCCTCAGAGAGAGAAGCTTGTGACGTATTTCTCTTGCAGCTACTGGAGAGGACGAGTGCCAAACCAGGGCTGGATCTACCTCAGCACCAACTTCCTGTGTTTCTACTCCTATATGCTGGGAACTGAGGGTTAGAAACGTGATCGCCTGTTTACACATAATACCACAAGCTGGCTATTTTATGATGGTTATGATGTCTGAACAATGTGTTTATTAGCAAAGGGGTTTTATAATTGTTTGGAACCAAGGCCCCACATATATTATTATACTTGTGGCCCCCTGGGTGGTCCCTGGACCCCTATTTGAAAACACCTAACACTGCCTTTCAAAAGTTTGGGATCAGTAAGATTTTTAATGTTTTTTTTTTTGTTTTTTTTTATGAGTCTCTTTTGCTCATTAAGGCCGCATTTATTTGTTCAAAAATACAGAAAAAACCCCAGTAATATTGTGAAAGATAATTGCAATTTCTAATATTGGTTTCCTATTTTAATATTAGTGCTGTCAAACGATTAATCGCGATTAATCGCATCCAAAATAAAAGTTTTTGTTTGCATAATATATGCGTGTGTTCTGTGTATATTTATTATATATATATATAAATACACACGCATACAGTATATATTCTGAAAATATTTACATGTATTTACATGTCTTTATATTCATGACATTTATATTATAAGTAAATACATTTAATATATAAAAACATATTTCTCTGAAATATATACATGCATGTGTGTGTTTTATATATACATAATAAATATACACACAGTACACATACATATATTATGTAAACAAAAACTTTTATTTTGGATGCGATAAATCTTTTAAAAGAACTCAAATATATTAAAA
>NW_015505409.1:108013-166092 GCF_001515645.1 Sinocyclocheilus grahami
CAGTACACATACATATATTATGTAAACAAAAACTTTTATTTTGGATGTTACAAATGTTAAAAAATAACAAATATAATTTTTTTCTGACAATATACTGTAAGACATTACTCTCATTTGTTTTTATCCATTTAACACATCCTTGCTGAATAAAAGTATTAATTCCTTTTAAAAAAAATAAAAAATAAGAGAGGAAATTTACTGACCCCAAAACCTTTGATTAGTAGTGCATGTTGTAATACAAAATTTCTACTTTGAATAAACCGTGATATTACAGGTCCCCAAAAATATTAAGCAGCAAAAACGGTTTCCAACATTGAATATAAATCAGTATATTAGAATGATTTCTGAATGATCATGTGACACTGAAAGCTGGAGTAAGGCTGCTGAAGATTCAGCTTTGCTTCACGGAAATAAATTATATTTTAAAGTATGTTAAAATAGAAAACTTATTTTAAATTTCAATAATATTTCACAAAAATGTTTCTGTATTTTTGATCAAATAGATACAGCCTTGATGAGCATAAGAAACTTTTTTTTTTTTTTTTTTGTAATTTTAGGGTAAAATATGACTGTCTTGACGCTTCTTCATAAGATTTGCCAGTGCAAAGAGACAAATGTTGTACATATAATTATTGGAGTCATGCATGTACGAGCTAAGCCCCGTTTTATCGAGGGAGATGTATTTCTCATAACTCGAGCACAAGTTTTTATCCCTCTTCACTTAAACAGGCCATTACTAACCGCTACAAGCGCTTACCTATGTGATGACATATAAATGATTCTCGCACACACAAAAAAGGAAGAATACCACATCCATAGCTGTGGTTTGGACCATTAAACAGGCTCTTCGTCTTCTTGTGTTGATCACAGGGACGGCCTAATGACAGAGCAGGAAGGAGCGCATCTGTCACTCTGCAACTACACTCATCTTTCCCATTACTCATCTCTTAGCCACAGACATTAGACTCTTTCCACCAGTAGCTTCTGTTCTGTCTGAGGGCAGTAAGGTCCATTTCAAACTTTCCTTTTTTGGGCTCTTTTTGCAGTTTCCCAAAAGGAGTGCAACGTAAGCAATTTCAGAATTGCGTCCCGAGGCATTGGAGTTTTCCCATCTCCGTGCTGAAAAGCGAAGGTCAGCTCAAGTCACAGACTTACCACTATGTTTCCAAATTATCTGTTCTACCTTTAGCCCAGGGTCATCTGAGCCATCGGAGAGTTTTATTACGACACATTTAAAGATTTGTTCTATGCATTTAATACCGTCTGCACAAAACAAGAGGCCCAAAGATCTAGAGGTCATTTAATTCTGCTTAAATGCCACAGAAGGTACCATGCCAAGTTATCAGCATGATTGCTATGGCAACAAGCAAAAGACAATTTTATTTGGAGACGTGTTACTGCCTGTTAGATCAGCTCTCTAGACACAGTTTTGAGCCCAATCAAATTAAATTAAATTCCTTGCTGAATAAAAGTATTAATTCCTTTAAAAAAAAAAGAAAAGAAAAAAATTACTGACCCCAAACTTTTGAATGGTCGCACAATTATTAGAATATTGTATATAGAATATTGTAACACAAAATTTCTATTTTGAATAAACACTGTTCTTTTGAACTTTTTATTGATCAAAGTATCCTGAAAAAGAAGTATCACATGTCCCAAAAAATATTAAGCTGCACAACTGTTTCGAACATTTGTTATAAAGCAGCAATATAGAATAATTTCTGAAGGATCATGTGACACTGAAGACTGGAGTAATGGCTGCTGAAAATTCAGCTTTGATCACAGGAATAAATGTCAAAACTTTTGAATGGCAGTGTAAGTTTGCATATCAATCAATATTCATTATTTAGCAACTCGGACAACTCTTATTTTTTCCACATGCAAAGAGGTTAACCAATTATAACAGAGGACATTCACATATCAAAGTCCTAAAGAGATAGCTCACCCAAAAAATTTGTCATCATTTACTCACCCTCATGTCATTCTAAATCTGTATGGTTTTATTTCTTCTGTGGATTATAAGAGATATGTGACCCTGGACCACAAAACTAGTCTTAAATTGCACGGGTATATTTGTAGCAATAGCCAAAAAATACATTGTATGGGTCAAAATTATAGATTTTTCTTTTATGCCAAAAATCATTAGGATATTAAGTAAAGATCATGTTCCATGAAGATATTTTGTAAATTTCCTACTGTAAATATATTAAAACTTAATTTTTGATTAGTAATATGCATTGCTAAGAACTTAATTTGGGCAACTTTAAAGGTGATTTTCTCAATATTTAGATTTTTTTGCACCCTCAGATTCCAGATTTTCAAATAGTTGTATCTCGGCCAAATATTGTCGTATCCTAATAAAACATACATCAATGGAAAGTTTATTTATTCAGCTTTCAGATAATGTATAAATCTCAATTTCGAAAAATGGACCCTTATGACTGGTTTTGTGATCCAGGGTCACATATAACACCTTATGTGCTTCATATATAATGGTTTTGCCTTTATAAGTGTTACAGTTGGCATCTGCCAAGATCTCATATTATTCATGGTTTGTGCATTTCTTGCTTAGTGAAACTGGTGTATCCCTGGGATGAGGTGAGCCGCCTGGAACGTACGTCGAGTGTGTTGTTGGCAGAGAGCATCCGTGTGTGTGTGCGTGGAGAGGATCATTTCTTCTCAATGCTCCTGAGGCTCCAGCAGACATACCTGATAATGCAGCAGCTGGCCGACTACGCCATTGTGCGCTTCTTCGACAAAGAAACATTTAATGCTGAACATCCACTTGCCAACCCTCTTCACATCACACAGAGGTGGATTAGTTTTATTCCTCTGTTACCTATTTTTGTTTTACTGGACGATGTCTGACTCTACTGTAATCGTTGCAGGGCTCTGGAAATCCATGCACGGAATCAGTCATTTCGAGCATTTTTCCGGTTGCCGCAGGAGGAGAATCTTTGTGAAGTGCATGAGAGTTTCCTCTGGGTTCCATTCAGCCATGTCAATACGCTTGGAAAAATCTGTGTCTCTGAGAACTATCTGTGCTTTGCAAGCCAAGATGGGTCTCCGTGCCATCTCATAATCCCTCTATGGGAGGTGCGTATGTTTTCTGCAAACTGCAAAGAATGTCATGGTGAAGACTGCCCTTGAGAAAAAAAAAGCATGCGCAATATTATTGAATGTGCACTTGTACTTCAAATCGTAAATGTATATTTAAAAAAAACTATACTTGCAGATTATATAAATCAAATAAAAGGCCACCTAAGTGTACTTTAAAGAGGTGGTTCATTGCGATTTCACTTTTTTAGCGTTAGTTAGTGCGTAATGTTGCTGTTTGAGCATAAGCAATATCTGCAAAGTTACAAAGCTGAAAGTTCAATGCAAATGGAGATATCGTCTTTTAAAATTCTGGCAGTTTAATAAATAAAAAACGGCTGGTAGGAACTACAACAAGTTACTTCCCGGGTTTGTGACGTCACAAACCCAGATAAACCCCGCCCTCGGGAAAAGGCAGCAAAGGGGGCGAGGCCATGCTGCGCTGCTTTAGAGAAGAGGAAGAGAAAACTAGGAGTGCACATAAAAATCTGTTTATATATGAATCACGATTCTGTCTTCTAACGATTCTAATAGATTCACAAGTTTCAAAATCAATGTTCTAAAGCAGCGGTTCTTAATACTGTTCCTTGCGTCCCCCTGCTCTGCACATGCTCTGCATCTCTCTCTCTCTCTCTCTCTCTCTCTCTCTCTCTCTCAGCTCAGCTCCAACAATGAACTGTTCCAATTATACACTTATTTTCACATAGCTATGAGAAGTGTTAAACATGGATGCGCGTGCAGTTGCCATACTGTATTAAAGCTTTAATCAGGATAAAACCGTATATTAAAAGCTAACCTAAGCAGTAGCTTATTTACAAATAACAGCATATCTAAAAGTATGAGACAACAACAAACAAAAAACATAGGCTTACCATTAAAAGCCATGCTTGCACAGGTTCTGCACGATCCTCTTCACTAATATCCTCTGCTTCTCAATCGAGCTCAAACTGATAAGCGATATTAACGACGCCGTTGTTTACAATACAACTGGAGCACATGCCGCTGAGGTGAGGGGTGGGATGATTAGATGCGCACTAGAGGCGGTTTAGCCAATCACAACACACTGGGCTAGCTAACCAATCAGAGCCTATTTCTGAGGGAGGGGCTTCATAAAAGAAGGAAATGATCAGCGCGTTTCTCAGAGAAGGGACAGAGCGGTGTGGAATAAAGGTACATTGTGAAAAAGAATGTGTTTTTTTTAAACGAAGCATTAACATGTTAGACTGCACCCCATAAACACAATCAAGCCTAGAAAAAAAACAGTGAACCACCCCTTTAAAAAAAAGTACACTTTCATGACTATGTTTCTCAATACACTTTAGTACACTTTGTAATAATAAGGCAATAAAGGTATACTTTTGATTTATTGTTTTAAAAGCCTTTTGTTATGCTTTAAAGTAGTTAGTCATCTAATTTGTTTTCATAAAGACTGATCATGACTTCTTAAAGTCCATTGCAAAAAGATAGATTGGTCTGCTAGTAACAAAATTATAGAGTGGTAACTGCTAGTTAGTCAAACTATTTCTTAAGACACAGTCTTAACATAGTGCCTATGTTTATGCAACTGGCCCCTGTGTTTAAGTTAAAGTTGAACTACTGTTTTATGTTGATGTTGAATAATCTTGTGTGAATTATACTTTCAACACCAACACATTTTGAAATATATTTTACCTACAGAATCTAAGCAATCAATCCAGACTTAAGTTCAGAGTATTTTTTTCACCCCTTTCGGCCATGGGCATATTCTCACAGTTCTGCCTTTAGACTTTTAGAGTTTTGGAGAGTTCATAAGTTTCTGCTGTTTGTATTTCACTAATGCCGATTTATGTGTGGTTTTGGCATTAATGTATTCCTGTAGGTGTTTAGTGTGGAGCTGCCAGATCGCGGTAGTCGTGCCCTGACTGTGTGTCTTCGTGGCAAGAGAGCTTTGCGTTTTTCTGAGGTTCGGGATTTTGAGCGACTTGCTGCCACCATCCGCAGAAAGTGTGGGACAGCAGGAAGCCCCCAGCACTACATCAGTAATCCGGTAATTCCTCTACACTCCAGCATCCACTCTTAGAAATGATGTGTTTTAAGTATGCAAACACTTGTCATGATAATATATTTCATATCATTTAAAAATATCCTGCATTTCATGGTATGATTTTGTGGTAACTGTAAAAATGGCAGAGGAGAAACTAGATTGCATGTGTGTGTTTTTCTCTCTGAGGATGAGCAGGGTGTTATGGTGGGGCAAAGTCAAGCCGTCAGCACTGAAGCTCTTATGAACGTCTTTCATCCACATGATGCAGAAAACCTTGACCCCAAAATGGTACAAATAAGCTTATTGCAATATTGGTGCAATGTTAGTTTAGTAAAGATTATTAATGAAATCAAAACATGTGGTATACACTACCGTTTAAAGGTTGGTTGGTTGTCAGTGAGATTAAAATATTCATTCAGCAAGGACACATTAAATTGAGAGGAGCAGTGAGAGTAAATGCATTTGTGATGTTACATAGGATTGGCATTTCAAATAAATTCTGTTTTTTCTATTCATCAAAGTATCCTGAAAAAAGTGTATTGTGTGAAGATTTTAGTAATGGCTGCTGAAACGTCAGCTCTGCCTTCACAGGAATAAATGACATTTTGAAAATATATTCAAATAGAAAATGGTTATTTTAACATTGTGATTGACAGCTGAAGGAGAGAATGAAGGAGCAGTCGTGGCAGATCCATTTTACTGAATATGGCCGTGGAACTGGAATGTTTTGCACCAAAAAAACAGGGGATCTCATTGTACGAGGAGTTCCAGAGACCCTCAGAGGAGAACTGTGGATGCTCTTCTCAGGTGTGTGTTGTTCTGGTTGTGTGTGGGTGTATACTGTATGTGCCACAGTTTTGTACATGTTTGCTTGTGTTATAGGTGCAGTACATGACATGACCTCTCACCCCGGATACTATGGACGGCTGTTGGAGGAGTGTATGGGCAGCAGCTCGCTTGCGTGTGATGAGATTGAGAGAGATCTGCATCGCTCACTCCCAGAACACCCAGCATTCCAGAGCGACACTGGAATCTCGGCTCTTCGCCGCGTCTTGACTGCCTACGCTCATCGCAACCCCAAAATCGGCTACTGCCAGGTGAAAACACACACGTAACATTTTCATCTATTCTAACACATGGTCTCAGCATCAAATTGCACAGTTCATAGAACATCTGATTCATCCTGTTCACAAATTTGTTAAAACGCTTGCTCATGTTGCACTCTGATTGAATGTCAACACAATTTCAAGCTGCCCAGGTTTGTGTTGGTGTATGAGGTTCATGGCGTAAAATCTTTGATAAATTCTCACTTAGCAAGTGTTTACATGTCAATCAGATGATCCTAGCATATCTGAAGGCCCTTTGTTTAGGCCTGATTTTGTTTTAAATTATGTTCTTTGCTTAAAGAATAATGGGGCCTTAAGTGACTGGTTGTAGCTTCAAAGTGAATCAGACTTTATGTTGGTGTACAATATGTGTATATTCAACATCCCCCTCATGCACAACCTACAGTATTATCTGCAAGACTAGCATAAACACAATTATTCATTACACACATTGCATCAATATTTGATATTAAATATTTAATAAAACAAGGAAAATTAAAACCAGCTGAATCTATGGTAATAAAGAACATAAATAGAACTCATTTAAAAATATTTCTGTGTGCAAAACAGAAACAGAAAGAAATAATTTTTTGGTAATCAAAACTTGGTGTATGCAAAGTATAAGAAGCATGGGAAATATGCAAAGTGAAGTATTCAAGGAATATGGTGAATGCATATACTTTTTTTGCTATGGAAGCCAAATTATTTTTGTTTATATTCAATCTGCATGTACAGCTATGTCACAAACTCTAAAAAAGGGACTCAAAAATATCTGTCATTTTAAATGCAAATTTGTGTTTTTCACTTTATTCACTAAAAACTCTACTTCCGCTCATTCTAATAATAATTTAGTTTTCATATATTATAACTGTATCATGTTGTTTTGTCGGTCTGTCCAGGCGATGAATATCCTGACGTCTGTGTTGCTGCTGTATGCTAAAGAAGAAGAGGCTTTCTGGCTGCTGGTCGCTGTGTGTGAACGAATGCTCCCAGACTACTTCAACCGTAGAATTATTGGTATGTGTGTGTGTATGTGTGGTTATACACATCTCATACCCGGGAGGTGATTGACTCATCTTAATAAATTTGCAGGCTGCCATAATAACACAATGCCAATGGTGTCATAATTGGATTATAATTACTGAGCTTTGTTAAGGTGCTCCACAATTTTTTTTTCATGTTATGTACTTCCTCCTATTCTGTCTGTGATTAGTTGTGTCATTCTGTTTGTTGCTGCAGTGGCAGTTTACTGAATCTATTTGTTTTTGAATACAGTATTATTCATGTCTCAGTGTGTGTGTTTTCCAGGAGCCCTGGTGGACCAGGCTGTGTTCGAGGAACTTATCCGTGAGCATCTAACCCAGCTGACCGAACACATGACAGACCTGTCATTCTTCTCGTCAGTGTCGTTGTCATGGTTCCTGACTCTCTTCATCAGCGTACTGCCAATAGAGAGCGCTGTGAATGTTGTCGACTGCTTCTTTTATGATGGTATCAAAGCCATTCTGCAGCTTGGCCTTGCTGTCCTTGACTACAATATGGACAATCTTCTTTGTTGCCATGACGACGCAGAAGCTGTCACAGTCCTCAACAGGTGATTGGAACGTTGTCCTCTTAACATGGCCAAAGCATGATTGTAGCAAGCTGTGTTGTCATTATGTTATGTGCAATATAAAATTAAAAGGGGGATTTTTAAACAGAAAAGGTGTCACAAAAATGTATTTATATTATATTATATTATATTATTGAAAGGAACATTCTTCCATGCTATGTGACTCATGCAGCAAAGATCAGGAATGATCGGACTCAAGAGTGTCTTTGGGTGACAAGCTGCTGTTTAATTGTAAACAGCATCAACTTCTTTCATTTTTGCAGTGGATTTTTTTTTAGTTTACAAACTTAACCTGTATTTAAATCTGATTTTATCCTTCAGGTTTTTTGACAGTGTCACAAATAAAGACAGTCCCCTGCCAGCTACAGTACAGCAGGCATCTGCAACAGCCAATGACAAATCAATACAAAAGGTTGACATCAGCGATCTCATCAAAGAGGCATATGAGGTAAAGCTACACACTTTAATATACTGTAGTGAACATTAAAATCTGTTTTCTTTTTTATGTCTTTAGCTCTGGTTTTTTTAGAACATGTAGTAAACGCAGAATTTTTATTATTTTTAAGGTAGTGAATTTATAACAAACACTCTGTAAAAGTGACTAATAAAATGAATCTGATGTATTTGTTAAGGCTTTGGTAATTTACACCTGTACTCATGGTGACAGATTTTATAGGAATGTAAAATCTGAATGTGCAATGAAAAGCTGTACATTTCTCAGCACTTTCAAACTGGTCAGTTGCATGGAATGATGAAAACCCCCCTCTGACAGGAGTTCTGTGGTCAGCAAACCGAAGGTCTAAAATAGACGGTTGCTCAGACTAATGAAACTTTTTTTTATTTCAGAAATATGGAGACATTCGAACAGAGGAAGTGGAAAACATGCGGAAGAGGAACAAGCTGTATGTCATTCAAACACTAGAAGACACAACAAAACAAAATGTAGTAAGTACAAAAGCCATGCTGTATACTCCTTAATTTCATAATATATTATAATAATAAACTAAGCATTAAAAAAAGAAGAAGATTCTGCATATGCGTTTGTAGGTTTTAGATTTTGATGCTGATTATCAAATTCATAATGGAGAAAAAAAAACATACAAAACAGAAGCAGCATTCATGCCTCATGCATAGAGTTATGATCAAAAGAGTCAGTAAAGACATTTAAAAATGTTACGAAAGATTTCTGTTTAAAATAAAAGCTGTTCGTTGATTTCTGAATAAAATATTATCAAATATTTTGAATTGTAACAGTATTTCACAATATTAATGTTTTACTGTATTTGTGATCAAATAAATGCAGCCTCAGTGAGTATAAGAGACTTCTTTCAAAAACATTGAAAAAACTTACCGACCCAGAACCTTTGAATGGTAGTGTAATTCGCATAATTTTTTCTTTACACATTGTTTGCACATAAAGATTATAGTCCATTGTAAGATGTTTAATTGTCTGTCATTTTTGTGTCTTATTGCTGCAGCTGCGTGTTGTTGCTCAAGATGTGAAATTCAGTGCTGCTCAACTGGATGAGCTCTACATGCTTTTTAAGGTGAGTTGCGCTAACAAATTTGTGCACTTCCATGCCTGAAGGCCTCAAAATGCTGCTGCAACCACACAGACTATTAAAGCTTGTGTCTTTTGACTGTTCGTGTGTTATAGAAGCAGCACTTTGTGAGCTGTTACTGGTCAGTATGTAGTCCTGCCCTGCAGAACCATGACCCCAGCCTGCCATATCTGGACCAGTATCAGCTAGATCAGTCCCAGTTTAGTAGCCTGTTTAACCTCCTGCAGCCGTGGACCACACACACGCATGTGCGCTCACTGGCACGATCAGCCTTCCGGCTTCTGGACGAGAATGGAGACGGACTTGTGAACTTCAAAGAATTCATGTGCAGTCTGGGTAAGAGGAGCCTGCCCTGAACTAAATTGACTGCCCTTTGACCTTTCACCTCAGTACATAGCAGCTTTCCTTAAACCTGCCAGATTCATTCAAGAGAGTGTGTGTGTGTGTGTGTGTGTGTGTATTGCAGATATCCTGTACAACAGACCTTTCACAGAAAAACTAAAATTTCTCTTCAAAATGCACCTTCAACCAGGTAAATTAATTGTATGACCTCTGCCACTGTGTATTAATAAAAGCTTAGTGTGAACATAAGATATGGTTATGCATGCATATGATTAATCTTTATATTGTATATCTATACACTAAGATGTTCATGTCTTTCTTTCTTCAGTCGAAAAGGTTTTTGAGGAAAACATTCCAGGAATTTTCTCCATTTAATGGACCTCAATGGCGGCCAACAAGCTGAAGGTCCAAATAGCAGTTTCAATGCAGCTTCAAAGGGCTCTACATGATCCCAGCCGAGGAGTAAGGGTCTTAATTAGTGAAGCGAAAAAATATATATACGTTTTAACCACAAATGCTCATCTTGCACTAGCTCTGCGATGTGCGTCTGCGACTTCACACATTAAGTAATCTTGTTGGAAAAGTCATGCGTGGTTAATTCTTCATCTTTGTACTCTGATTCAAAAAGGTAGGGTAGGGCGAAAAGCTCCATCTCATTTTCTCCTCCAACTTCAAAATCATCCGATATCATTGTTTTACCTTTTTTTTGTAAAGGGCATTTGACTATCTTTGCACATTCGCTTTGTAAACACTGGGTTCGTACTTCAGCCTATGTCACGTGTGTGACCTTTCCAACGCGACTGCGTAATACGTAAGGTCAAGCTAGTGCAAGACGAGCATTTGTTGTTAAAAAGTATATAGATTTTTATTTTTTTTAGAAAATGACTGATTGTTTTGCTAGATAAGACCCTTATTCCTCTGCTGGGATCAGGACCTTTGAAGCTGCATTGAAACTGCAGTTTGGACCTACAGACTGTTGGGTCCCTTTAACGTTCACTATATGGAGAAAAATTCTGAAATGTTTCCCTCAAAAACCTTGATTTAATTTCGACTGAAGAAAGACATGAACATCTTGGATGACATGGGTGAGAGTAAATTATCAGGAAATTTTTATTCTGGAAGTGAACTAACCCTTTATGCAGTCTATTTAGCTCAATAACTCTTAAAGGGGTCATATGATGCGATTTCAAGTTTGCCTTTCTCTTTGGAGTGTTACAAGCTCTTGGTGCATAAAGAAGATCTGTAAAGTTGCAAAGACTAAAGTCTCAAATCCAAAGAGATATTCTTTATAAAAGTTAAGAGTCAACCACGCCTACCTAAAATGACTTGTTCTAACACGCCCCCACATATCTACGTCACGATGTGGGAAGATTTGCATAACGCCGCCCAAATGTTCACGCAAAGAAAGGTGGTGTTACTTTGATTCTCGCTGTAGTATTGTTGGTGCCGCCGCCGCCATGTCGAGACGCTGTGTGTTTAGTTGTGAAAGCAAAACTACTTTGTTTGGCCTTCCAAAAGAGGACACAACTAGAAATCAGTGGTTAAGTTGTATTTACAACACTGTTCCAGAACAGTTCAAACCAAATATTCAGATGTGTGCAGCGCATTTTATGGAGGACGAGGACTCAAATGCAGACATGGTTTTATGTTTACGCGGCGCGTATAAGTCATTATAATCAGTAATTATGTCCCCACTGGATGCAACAAATGCCTCGTTTATAATGAGTTTTATTGGTGTTGCACCGGGACACAGCATCACAGTATGGTGAGGGGCGTAACATTTCCGTCACATGCTTGAGGTATTCGGCCAATTACAATGCACTGGATAGCTGGCCAATCAGAGCACACCTCGCTTTTTCAGACCGATGAGCTTTGTAAAAATCGACGTGTTTCAGAAAGGCGGGGCATAGAGGAGAAACAATAATGTACAGTATGTGGAAAATAATGTGTTTTTTTAACCTTAAACCACATAAACACATTTTATTACTCCAAATACACAAAATAATGTTATTTTTAGCAACATCATATGACCCCTTTAATCTATATATCTGACCCATGTATAACTCTGCATAATCTATATGTCTAACCTATCTGTAACTCTATGTAATATTTAAATCTAACCCCTCAGTGATATACATGGTAATAGATGGGTCAAATATGTAATCTATACACCTCTATAACCCTATTTAATCTATATATCTGCCCCCTCTATGAACCTGTGTTATCTATGTCTAACCTCTACATCTCCTCATTATTTGCTGTATTTGTAAATTTTACATTTTGTTAGTTAGTTAGTTATTTGACACTTTTGTTTTGATCCAAAGGATCTTAAAGTACATTTAGTACTTTGTGATGCTTATGCTTGGCTGAAGGGCATAATAGCAATATAGGGCCAATGTAGTATGAGTCTGGATCTGTAACTGCTAAGATACCAGCACTTTATCTAAATAATCCATCACTCTTTATGGTGATAAGTTCATGTAGCATGTTTGTGTGACTGTGCCTTTTTAAAACAATAGGCAATTTTGACAAGTGCAGATTTATCCATAACTTATGACAGATCATGACTGACACTTTTTTACCGATTCGAATAAAAGTAGAATGTGTGCATATATGCATATTTTGTGTGTTTCTTCAGGGACCCAGCAGTGTACGATTTTACCGTCGTCTAGATTTTTTCCTCCGGCTGAAGATCACTCTTTCTCTACTCGTCTTTCTGGTCAGCTTCCACTGCTTTCTGTGGCTCCTTATGCCTCCTTTCTTTTCATTTCATTCATTCATTTCTTTCGTTATTCATTCATTCACTTTTCACTCTTTCTTCTTTCGCCTGGGTGTGTTATAATGTCACTGATTTATTTTATGTTCCTATGTGTATTTTTAAATGTTTGTGTGTTGTGTGTAGCATTTGTATTTGTGTTTAAGAGGGACTTGTCTCACCTAACTGCCAAAAAGCTTTGATTTCTAGAAACACACCTCATTTTGGTGTTTTACAAGAAGCAGAAGCTCAAAACCCTGCCCACCCTGAAAACCATATAGACTATGTGTATGCATGTATATCTGTTCATGCATGTGAGTGTCTCTGTGTTTCGTGGCTGTACATTTTTCCCTCTCTTCCATGTAGACTCTGCAGAGGATGGAGTGATCAGAAAATGTCCAGAGAGAGGTGAAGTATTCATCCCTGTCCTCTAATCATGTTCTCTTTATCATATCAGACTATATCACAAATAAACCATAGCAGGGTTGTCAGGGTCACTGTGCAATGACCAAATGACTGTGCATTGTTGCTTGGCTACCTGATAAATAAATGGACATAAAATATTTGAGTTAAAAAGAGATTGATTGCCAGGCACTTAAGTCAAATATAGAGTTTATTATGGGTTATTATTATACAATAATAATTGACCACAGAATGCTGTCATTGAAGAATCAGAATAAAGTAGTCTAAGGCACTGTTAAAAATCTGTTGTATTTTGCCCCTCAGGTCGTGCTAAAGTAGATCTGCAGGAATATCTGAAACAGTGGCAGGAAGACTTGCAGCGGAGAGAGGAGAATATTAAAGATCTGCCCAGAATTCATCAGGTAAACACGCACCAAAGATGTGGTCAGAATCTGAAATGTCTTTGTTTCCTTTGTTAATGGCTTTTGTTAAATGGCTTTGTTCAGCGAGCCATTTAATGATGACTGAACGATGGCTTTTCACGTCTTTATGGCTGAGATTTTTCCAGTTCATGTATAGCTGATCTGTGTACATTAAAGGGATAGTTCACCCAAAAATAAAAATTCTGTCATTAACTACTCACCCTCATGTCGTTCCAAACCCGTAAGACCTTCGTTCATCTTCGGAACACAAATTAAAATATTTTTGATGAATTCCGAGAACTCTCGGACCCTCCCATAGACAGCAAGGATCCTTACACGATCAAGACTCAGAAACGTAGCAAGGAGATCGTTAAACTAATCCATGTGACATCAGTGGTTCAACCGTAATTTTTCGAATCTACCAGAACACTTTTTATGTGCAAAGAAAACAAAAATAATGACTTTATTCAACAATTCGTTTCCTCTGCGTCACATACGTATGACACGTATCACATACGTAAAAAACGTATGTAAACGGATACGTTGTTTACGCTTTGATCTGAATGTAAACAATGTATGAATGTTGCTCATTCTTATTTAAGTACAGCACCTGGTTGGCTTTGTCCTGATCAGTGATGATTCCACAAGTACTTTGAGGTGTTTGACAACAGTGTCATCAGCGTTCATTCTCTGCTCACTGACCTTGTTCAGAACAGTTCTATTCCTGTTCTCTGCCATAGTCTGTCTGCTCTCACTGTTCTGAACACATACAAACTCAAGTGGAGACTTGTCTTATTGAAGTATAATAGGAATGTTATCCGTGGTAAACTCTATAGTGATTTGTTGTCATTTCTGACCACATTTAAGCCATGTAAACACAGTTCAGTTTAATTAAAGAGACTGTATCGACTGTGTTCCAGGTGCAGTTTATTGGTTTGACGAAGACACTGTACGGTGTGTTCCATGGCAACGAGGAGGAGGAGAGTCTGTACCGTGCTGTGGCGCGAGTGACCAGTCTTCTGCTGCGCATGGAGGAGGTAGGGCGGAAGCTACAGGAGAGCAGCCCTCAGAAAACGCCCCAAAGTACACCCACCAGCACGGCTCAGCCAGAGACCTCCCCAACATTACCCACCAGCCCTGAGACCGAAACCCTCGCCGAGGGTGAAGGCGACCAACCCGAGTCTCAGGCCAATCAACAAGAAACTGCCCCATCCCACTCTGACATTACCCCGACCTCAACCTCACGTCCTTCCACGCCCACCAGCAGTCCCACCGGAACCAGCAGCCCCGTGTTGGACACGCCAACAGACACCCCCAGCTCGCCCTCTGCAGTCAGAGACGGGGACTGGAGTTTCTCCTTCGAGCAGATTCTTGCGTCTCTCCTGAATGAACCGTCTGTCGTTCGCTTCTTCGAACGGGCCATTGACACAGATTCTCTGATCGGACATGCACGCAAAAACCAGCTTAAAGATGCACACTAACACACTATATCAGAGCAATCACAGCAAAACACTGCCCTTAAAGCCATAAACCCTCTCCCTTCCTCTTTCTCTTTTCTGTGCGACTTGTACAGGTCAGTGTTTGTGAAACGCTTATGTCCGTTACAGATGAGGAAATTGTTTTATTTATATACAGATGCACAAGTACAAATCAAAGGGACCCCCAAGAAAATAATTGAAGTATAAAATGTTCAGAGATTGCACAGTATGAAGAAAAACAGGTATTTTGATGTAATATAGATGAGGTATTATATTATAAATAATATAAATGGCAATGTGTGAGTTGGGATGACGGCATGAAAAGGCTTTGCCTGCTTTATCCATTAAGTAACCTCGAAACAGCTCACATGCACTACGTCTGTCATTCCCAGCCTGACATGTAGGACCACAAAAGGAAGGATGATTGTAAGGGAAATCAACTGCTAATGGCTGAAAAAATTCTATTGTTTGAGAATTCATTCAAAATATCTTGTTCCATAACACGCATGTCGCTTTACATTACGTAACTTGCTCGAATGAGCTATGAAATTCTTTCCTTCTTTCTGTAGAGGCTTGATTAGGAATGCCCAGAATGGTTATGCTAATGAGGAGGCGGAGTTTAGTCCACATCATATCACATTCCACTGCACTGATGGTCTGTATTATTCCAGATTATAGTCATGTAATTCTGATTCACTGAATGTGTTTGTGTCTACAAACCGAAATCTGTGGTTTATGCCTTATTGGTTTTTGATTCAGGACTTCAGTACGATCACAAGTGCTTCCATTTAATGAAACCTATTTCATCTTTAAACATGTTTCGCAATCGTTTTGGAGATTAGTATCAAAATATATTTGAATTTTGTCATAAAACAAGAAATATATTTTCTGTCATTATTTTACAGATTAAAAAAATATCATAGAGAACATACTGAAATGCTTTAGCAAGAAAAATATTTAGAACTGTTGCGCTGTAAATGATATGCAAAAAGTGTATAAGTAATTATTCTGTCAGTTCATGTAGTCGGAAGCTGTAAGAAACATTAAGTGATAAATCACTTCACCTATCATAAGAGTTGTTGTATGATGCTTAAAATGGACAAATGGATATGCAGAATCGTTCTTAATTTAGAATTTTGTGTAAATGTTGAGAGCTTGTGGTGATGAGTGCAAGAAAGGGAAGTTGGTGTTTTGTGGTTATTCCGTTTGACGTTGTGTCAGGTCTACACCGGCTAAACAAAGTTTTTCGTTCTGTGTGTAATAAAGTAATTA
Source organism: Sinocyclocheilus grahami (assembly GCF_001515645.1). NCBI lineage: Eukaryota > Metazoa > Chordata > Actinopteri > Cypriniformes > Cyprinidae > Sinocyclocheilus > Sinocyclocheilus grahami. The sequence goes on from NW_015505409.1 coordinate 124,084, forward strand.
TGTTCTTCTGAAGCTAAAGGCACCTCAGAGTAGGAAGCCGTAATGCGTATTTTCCATTCGATTGGTTGGTCATCTAAGGAAGCTGTTGTTTTGGTTTTGTATTCTTGCACACTAACCACAAATTCCATAGAAATACTTGCAGAAGGAGTTGCATTGAAAGATAAATGATTAGTATTACATCTCAGAGTCGCTCTCGTACTGTTCTTGCTGAACATTTGATGTTCGCTTCATGTACTTCAGGGTAATAGTGTGGTCGGTTTAATTTTTAGTTTTTTTAATGTTTTTTTTTTGTCTTAAATATATAACTTTGTTACAATCTGTTTGTGCCTCATAAACTGTCACATTATGAAAATGTAATGATAAAATAAAATGTATGAAGAAAGGATCTTCCCTTTTTTTTTCTCTCTATCTCTTATGTTGTTCTAGGAGCAACATTGATGTTGATCCAGGAACATGGGAATATCACAGCCTTCTGCTACTCTGAGAACAATATAAGCAGGATTTCCACAGTGCTGTCAATAGTGTGATCGATCCCAACTGCAGGCATGCAGACAGGTCCCTGCTGTGAGCTGCTTCAGCTGCCTTTGATCAGCCACATGAGGAAGGTTACATATTTTATGACGGTCATGTTGGCACAGTTTGACATTGTGTCCTCTGACTCTTGCCTCTATGGCAGCATCTGTTGTGAGACATGCACAATTTTCTTAAAAGGGGGAGATTGTAACCTGGGTCTTGACTTTGACCGTACATAATCCTAATCAAGACCATCGAAAGTGCTGATCATGAATCCCACTTTTGGCTTTGATTTTATTTGTAAGCATGTTCTAGATCGCTTCAAAATGAAAATGTAATGGCAAACACTGAAGATGAGCTACAAAGCTGTAGATTTATTATGCAACACATGGATTCCACACAAAAGAAATTCATTTATAGCACAATAATTTGTATAACTCTTTTCCATTGACTTCCATTCAGATAAAACAGCTTTTGATCCTCTAAATTGGGATGCATCTAGTCGCAATAAAATGGAAGTATTGGCAGATATTTTCTTGTTGTGACAGAATATCGAAAAATAAAAAAAAAACGTTCTTTTTGTTGGTTGTTGATTGGAATTTGAGATGTCTGAATTGGGGAGGGATAGGTTTAAGCAGATTTAATTATTAAGTCCAGCATACAACACCAGAGAGAAGTCGGCAGATCAGTTATGATATTTTAATTAAGAATTATGAGGTAAATAATAATAATAATTATTATTATTATTATAAAACATGTATGGATGAATTGTTCACACACAAAACATACATTTAGAACATAGGGTGCATTTTCATTTCATGTCAGCTTTAAGCAGAGGTTGTAGTCTAGAAGGTCTCTGGTCATGCAGCATTTCAAAATGTAAAAGATATTGTTTCAAAACTTTGGATACCACCTTATTTGTGTCGTAATAGTGGCTGTGGCCATTTGTAAATATAATGGGCCTGGCTTCCGGTGTCATCCGCTTCCAGCTATTTTTAGCTGTACAAAATAGCTTGTTTTGCTGCTTGATATTGCAAACGGGTGTATCTTACTTTAATTATTATTATTATAAAACATGTATGGATGAATTGTTCACACACAAAACATACATTTAGAACATAGGGTGCATTTTCATTTCATGTCAGCTTTAAGCAGAGGTTGTAGTCTAGAAGGTATAGTTTCAAAACTTTGGATACCACCTTATTTGTGTTGTAATAGTGGCTGTGGCCATTTGTAAATATAATGGGCCTGGCTTCCGGTGTCATCCGCTTCCAGCTATTTTTAGCTGTACAAAATAGCTTGTTTTGCTGCTTGATATTGCAAACGGGTGTATCTTACTTTAATATTATATATTAATTTAATCTATTAATTATGAATACACTAGTTTGTAATGCAAACAGTTTTACAGTTAACTGAACTTTGTTATTCTTGTTTATTGGTTGTGGCTAGAAGGGATCCAGCAAAAAACGGAAGCTAACAATAAATTACATTTTCTACCTGTTAGATTGTGTTTTATTAACGTCTACACCTACCCCAACCCTAAACCTACCCCTTACAATAATGCAAAAACAGTAATTATTGTTGTACATTGTGAGAAAAATTACGCATGCCCAGTAGTTTTTGCTGTATCCCTTTTAGCCTTAACCTTGTTTTATTCCTTACAGAGGCTAATGAACCAGAAGTCTCTCACTTTCACAGAAAATGGCTTACATCCGCCTTGAAAAATAAGGTGGATAGTGAGGTTCCCAACAAAATTAAACACTTTCAAAAGGCCACAGAATGATAAAATGTGAAGTATCTAATCTTCCTTCTGTCTTCTGTCTGTTTGAAAATGTATACATATTCATTTCACAAGATTAGTGTATATGTATTTATTTATTGTGCGTGTCTGTGAGTAGCCAAGTTATTAGCTTGTGCAGCGCATGAGTGACTCTTAATGGAGCTGCAGCTTATTTCAAATCAGTCACTTTTGAGGCTCTTTTGGGTCAGAATGATGCTGCTTTTGAAAGACAGTAGGCTTAGACATCAAGGTTTTTGAGCAGAGCTCGAGAGGTAATAACAGCTCAAAACCCATCAGTGACACTTTTTGGATCTGCTGAAATGCTTTTGGCAATATCTTGAGTCAATCTGTACTCTTGCCCAATGTAACAGATTTAGCCAATCAGTGCTCCTTCCCGTCCGTCTGCCAGACCTGTCTCAGGTTTCAAACCGGACACACACACACACACACACACATAAAGTGTCTCTGGGCACTTATTTTAGCTCTCTAAGAATAGTCTCCAGTGTTTATTTAAGCAGTAAACACACACATAGCAACTTTGCTTTAAATCATTCATGTTTACATGAGAATGTGTGGATGGTACATTCATACAGTACTACTTCTCTGGTTAAAAAAAATTAAACAGGCCATAGACACACTGTAAACACCTGGTTAAGACAGTCAGCCAAGTCTAGATGATGTAACTGTTGTAAGCTGTTGACTTGTAAAATGTGATTAGTGTTGCCACTGAAAAAATAAATAAATTAGTTTTCCTCCACAGTCAGTCCGCCCCATAAAACCTCACAAAATTCAAACGTTCACATTTTACCCGTAAGTCTCCTAAGTTTTTTAATGTTGGTAATTGAAAAGCATTTTAAATTCATTTTAAGTGATCATCCTTACGAAAGCCCTTTTCCGCCACGTAAGAAAAAAACATGTTTTGGTAAATCATTATTATGACATATAATGTTGAAATTATGAGATACCAACTCATAATTCTGAAATAAAAAGTCAAAATATGAGATCAATTCATAATTATGGAAATCAAAATGATGACATAATTTCAACTTTTTAATTTTTTTTATGCCATGATTTGTATTTCATAATATCCTTTATGCCGTAATTTTGACTTAATGTATCATAATTTCTACTTTTTGACTTACCAATTATGATTTATCAAAGCAAAGCTTCCATATGATTTTAGTTTATGATTCAATCATCAATCTTTTCAATTAATGATCAAGTTATTGCAATGTTCCCACAAAATGAATTCAAGTAAAGCATCACACCAATTTACATTCGGACTCCCTGATTCTAATGCCACTCTAAATGACACGTTTATTCTTGCCACGCTCTCAGAGCCTGTGAGTGAACGAGGAGTCTTGTTTGCGTCTGGTCAGATTTTGAGGTCATCCATCCTGGTCTTGTTGTTGCTGTATCGACTTGAATGGCTGGGCCTGCGCTGCTGGCTTGGTGATCCGGGGACAGAATTTGCTGTTTTGTTGATCTTGACATCTGCGGCGTCCGGTTTCCCGCTGCGCTCTACAGCCATGTTCTCACGGTTCTGCTTATAAACAGAGCGGCTGCCGTGTGGCGGGAAGGTTCCATCGGGTTCTGAGAGGTTGAAGTGTGGCTCTGTGGGAAAGGGAGCCGGAGGTGGTGCGTGAGGTGGAAAATATGGGTAGTTTGGTACAAACGGAACCACCGCATCCTCACTAGGCGCTTTAGATTCAGTGTCGCAGACAGAATGAGAGCGTCTGTATCGAAGACCCTGGCGGCATTTGGTGAAACCCAGGTGGTACATCTCCACCAGGTTGAGCAGCAGAGAAACACAGGCCACGGCCAGCATAAATATGATGAAGATGGTTTTTTCTGTAGGTCGTGAGATGTAGCAGTTGACGGTGTTGGGACAGGGCCATCTGTTGCAGGTGTACAGTGGCTTGAGCTCGAATCCGTACAGGAAGTACTGTGCCACAATGAAGCCCACCTCAAACAGTGTTTTGAAGACGATGTTGAAGACATACGTGCGTAGCAAGACTCCCTGTAGACGAATCTTCCCCTGTTCGTCACGTATGGGACCTTTTCCAGATTTGGTGCTCAAAAGTGCCTGTTTGTCCATCCCGCCCACCTCGTTGTGTTTTTGTTTCTGCTCCATGCGCACCAGGTGCAGGATGTGGCCCAGGTAGATCAGTGTCGGAGTGGAGATGAAGATGATCTGAAGCACCCAGAATCGGATGTGAGAGATCGGGAAGGTTATATCATAGCATACGTTCTGGCAACCGGGTTGTTTGGTGTCGCAGGTGAAACCGGACTGCTCATCGCCCCAAACCTTCTCTGCGGCAGCACCGAGCACCAAGATGCGGAAGATGAAGAGTACGGTGAGCCAGACTTTGCCCACCACCGTGGAGTGTTCCTGGGCACTTTCCAAAAGCTTCCCAAGCGAGTTCCAGTCTCCCATTACTGTTGCGTGCCCACCTGCAAATACACACAAAAATACAGAGATACACCCATTTTAATTAAGCTAATAACCAGTAATGGCCAATAATCACTAAATGACATTATGATGTGAAAATTCTACATTAATTAGTCTGAATAATAATTGGCAAAAGTTATCTAAATTTAAAAAATAAGGGAAATGAATAAACACAATCCAGTCAGCCTTACAATACATCCCTACAAAAGGGTACAATACTTCCCTACAAAAATGTATACTCTTACTTATGTATTAACTTTTTCTTAAATTTAGGTCCAAAAAGAAAAGAAAAGGTCCAGCATGTATTAGCACACATGTCTACTTAGTCATCTAAATGTGGACATTCTGTAGATTTCTATTGAATATACATGTATACATATAGTTAAAAATATCATAACCTAATCATACCAGAAACCTTCATTTTTGCAAAAAATCATTAATTTTTGTCAGATTTAGATTAATCCTGAGTTCAAATTTGTCTCCAAAATATGGTTAAGTATTTACGTAGGCACACAGATACACGCTAACACGCACATATATTATTAGTGGGGTGGATTGAAGTTTCTTTGTCATGTTTGAGGGATGTGTTTGGTTATGTGGCCCTGAGGTTTCACTGACATGTCTTCATGCCTGAGCATGACCTGAAACAGGTGGACATACTCGACCCCTACACACACTCACACACACACACACATAAGGATCTTCCAACACACTTCACACTTTCTGTATTGCATACTGTCTGTTAACAGATTATCTTAAACTAACCATTAAAGCGTCTTAACTTTTCAAACTTTTTAATGCTATGGACCCCAAAAATGACACTGCCCTTGCGAATGGGACAGCTATATATTTTATGTATAGAGTGAAAAAAATATATTATAAATTTGTCTCAAATATTACCTGGAAATATCTTTACTATGGAAAGTTCCAGATAATATCTAATACACAATATCTACTTTATATTAAGTTGACACTGACGTCTTTTTATATCTTTCTTGTGAGCAAAACAATTAGTGATTTGATGAAATAATTTTCGAATGATTTTCTGTTTAGAAAACTAAAATGAAATTCAGTCCTTTTTATTTTATTTTATAAATTCATTTATTTTTTGTTGCATGTCTCTGTGAACAATTCTGGAACTTGTCCCTGGACCTTAGTTTGAAAACCTTGGCCTTTATGTACATAGATTCCAATAATACATTTCTAAAAGTACTTCACCATTATATACGAATCTAAAAGCCTCTCAGTTGAGCTACACTTTAAAAAATGACCATGAATTTAACGGTAAAAGGCAGTAAAAATGCTACAGTAAAAACCTGTTAAATGGTTAACGGTAAATTCCCCTACTATATACGGTGAAAAACTGTATTGGACATTAATTTTAGTATACCATTTTTGGAAGTGAAAAAGACCGTATAATTTACAGTGAATAACCGTAAATTGACATTCCCAGAATTCCCTGCGTTACATTTCAAATTTGATGTTTTTTGTTGAAATAACTGTTTCTTCTTAGTTTTTTCTTATCTGTTGTGTTGTGTGTTACACCTAATGTTGTTAAATGAATGTTTATTGCATTATTTCAGTTTCATGTGTGTCACCATGATGGTGTTTAGTGTTTGTGTGAATGACACTGTGCACCTTCTATATATGTTATTATTTAAAAGCTGCTTGTGATGGGCTTTGGTTCATCATGTGACTTTCTCATCACCACCTGCTTTTGGTGGTTATCAGTGTATTACAAAGCTACAAAACAGATTTCAGTACTTCAATAGGTTGGTATATTAACATTATATCAGTTAATGAAATTACGGTATTTAACTGTAAATTTACGTTAAAACCGTGAAACCTAAAACGTTGCTACTGTATTTTTTACGATAAAATTCCGGCATCCACAGCTGCCGTTTTTTTACCGTAAATTTTACGGAATTTGTTTTACTGTGTTTATTTAGCTTAGCAGTTTCATTCTGTGAAGAACATCAAACAAGTATTTCTCAACTAAAATATACACCCTTTCTCAGATAATCAACCAGACACTGCGATTAGTCATTCACAAATAAATACATACACAGTGATATATGAATTAATCGCATTAGTCATAATTCTAAATATAGGACCCATTTGCTTCCCAAAATCTGATGGATCTGACAATATTTTCTACCATTATTAAGTCATATCTTTACATATAAATCCATAGATTGATTCATGCTGGCAAATGAAAGGAATCAAAAACTGTTAAAAGTGAATACAAGACAGAGAAGAGTCTGAAAAGGTATTAAATTGATTTCATTCCGACAGATGCTATTCCTGTGCTGTCTTCACTCAGTTTGAGTATCGGCCTGTGTGTGTGTATAAAGGGAATGTGTGAGAGTCAGTTAATTCTATTGCTTGACACTCACCTTTCTTAAAAGTCCAGAGTTAGAATGATCCCCTCATACATAAATAGTAAAAAGTCTACAAGTCTGTACGCAGTGCTGTACTTCTTCTGTCATACATACACTTTCGTCTGTACTCCAACACAGGCTCAAACAGAAAGAGAGAACTGACTCATACAAATACACTGTATATATATGTGTGCATGTATGTGTGTGTGTGTTAGGGTTAATTTTGGCAGGGAACACAATCCCTATAAAGGGAATGTGTGAGAGTCAGTTAATTCTATTGCTTGACACTCACCTTTCTTAAAAGTCCAGAGTTAGAATGATCCCCTCATACATAAATAGTAAAAAGTCTACAAGTCTGTACGCAGTGCTGTACTTCTTCTGTCATACATACACTTTCGTCTGTACTCCAACACGGGCTCAAACAGAAAGAGAGAACTGACTCATACAAATACACTGTATATATATATGTGTGCATGTATGTGTGTGTGTGTTAGGGTTAATTTTGGCAGGGAACACAATCCCTAGGGAGAATTTTGAAGAGTGTACCACCTGCCTTGTTTCTCAGAGCCTCTTGGATGAGTGACAGCTGTCAGGACCAATGGCAGAGCTCACAGGACACAGTCAGTTAGGCTCATACATTCCTCCCTTTGAAGGACAGCGACTGAAACACAGTCTCTTTTAGTCTTTCTACTTTTGTTTGTGCGTTTAGCACCAGATGGAGAACAAACAGAAGTTAAAGAGCAAGAGGTAGACAACAGGCAAGACTGTGTCCCTCTGCTTGTATTTGATATGTATGCTATAATGGTCTGACAGAGGACAGGGAATTTTTACATTCTCTAAGCCCAGGTAAACTGGACTGGCTGTTGACAGAAGACCCATGACTCAAAACAGGTTCGTAAAATATTTCATAAATTTTTCTGATTGCTAATAAGTGGGATGGCATGTGTATAGGCTATTATATTTTTTATATATCATTGAAATACTTGGAATAAAGGAACAAACTGAAATGCTTATTTCACTGAAGTCACGTGGGATTCATCTAAAAGAACTGCTTTGGTTATTTTTGTTTTTGTGTGTGTGTGTGTGTGTTTAATAATGTAATAAATATTCAATAATAATGCCACTGAACCTGGTGACCACTGTGGCAAATGTAGGCCAGTCCAAATTCTACTAAATAAATACTATAAGCAATTTTAACAACAGATTATTAAAACAGATGTCCTATTGTAACATAAAAAGTACTTTATCAAAAAGTTATATTCATGTCCATGAACAGAACATTGATCTTGCAATAGTGGATAAAAACTTTACAGTCACTGTGGTTTATGAAGAGTTAGCGCCCCAAGAAAAACTCTAGCGCCCCAAGAAATGCCCTGTACAGACCTACAAGTAAAACAAAAATAAATCTCGAAAATTTTAAGAGTATAGGCTACTTGTGTGCAATCAAGAGACTACATGATAGAATCATTACTTTAAAACATTTGTTTGACACACAAGACTTTTAAAATAATACAAAAACAATGTCTGAATTCATAACGAATCTGAATTTTGATATACTTGGCAACACAAGTACTTGTGGAGATGTTTGTGGAGATATAGATATGATAGCAATTATAAACCTGTTAGTGCTGACAGTTTCTGGATGCTTTTATGTAAGTTAAATTGTGTTTTGTCATAAATTAGCTGTCTACTGCAGCAGTTCTCAACAGTTTTGACTCCAAGGACACTTTTGTCTGAGACAATATTTGATGGCCTTTCTGAGCAATCTTATGTTGTAATAAAAAAAGAGGTCAGTTTAATGTTGTACATCTTTATTTTTTAGTGTTTTAGCATTTTCAATTAATATTATGTTAATATGAGTAAATGTAAATCATTTTAAGACTTTTGGAACCCAGTTTGCCGAGGCCCCCTGATCTACAAGATAATGAAGTACAGCTGATGAATAAATTGGAACATTTGGAACATCTTTCTTACAAACTCGTTTTTGTTGACATTTGCAAAACAAAATGTGCAGAATGTGTTCAATCTAATCTTTGTCATCAAACAGAGATTCTACCACAAATATTACGTTTTTATTTCATTGTTTTTAGGGACAATATGAGTATAACATTTCATACAGCAGTGTGAATTTATTTCAATATTGCTCTAAAATGGTGTGGAGTAATATTATGTACACATTTTAAAAAGTATTCTTAAGTTATAAAATTTAAAAAACATGATCAATGACATTAGCTCTCATTAACATTAAGTGTTTTTGTGAAATAGCCTATTTAGGTTTCGGAGAGTGAGAGGACCAGCGCTTCTAAAAGGAGCACAGTTTCTGAGAGATCCAGGCTCCCACTGGGGAATCCTTGGAGTTATTGAGATGACGACTTGTTGCCCTTGCAACAAGAAAGACGATTTCTGCGATGTTGAGCAGGATGCAGACGCCGGACACCGCAAGCATGAATATAGTGAACACTGTTTTCTCTGTTGGTCGGGACACAAAGCAGTCGACTATGTTTGGGCACGGGTACGAGTCACACTTTACCAGCCGGAACATCTTGTATCCCGGGTAAATCATGTAGAACAGATACATAAAGGCAGATTCGAATAACACACGGAACAGCAGACTGATAATGTATGTCCACCAAAGGGCGCCAGTAATCTTCATCTTTTGGTTTTTTATCTGCTCTAAGTCTTTTGGACTGGTGCGGCCAGCTTGGCGATACAACTTTTTGTCGATATGCCGACGATGTGCAATGTGCATGGCAACCAGCAGGGCGGGGGTAGAGACCATGATGAGCTGCAGCGCCCACAGTCGGATGTGAGAGATGGGGAAGAAATGGTCGTAGCAGACGCTGTTGCAGCCGGGCTGCTGGGTGTTGCAGGTGAAGTGCGCTTTCTCATCGCCCCACACGCTCTCCGCCGCCACCACCAGAACCAGGATCCGGAAAATGAAGAGGACAGACAGCCAAATCCGCCCAATGCCGGTGGAATGCCGGTTCACGCCGCTGATCACGGCATAAAAAGACGCCCAGTTCATTTTTGGTTCCAGATCTGAAAGATGGAGAAAAAGTCCACTGTTATTAGGAAACACACACACACACAACTCTGTATAGCTATCTTTGTGAGGACGTACATTGACACAATGCAATCTCTAGCTGCTTACCCTAAACCTACCCATCAGAACTAAGTGCCTCACCCAAACCCTTACCCTAAACCTAAACTTTACCCAATTATAACCTGATCCCTAAAACCAAGTCTTGACCCTCAAACAGGCCTTTAAAGGAGTCTCAGAAAGTGAGGAGCGGCCAAAATATCCTTCCCCACTTTACAAGATTGTCCTCACTTCGATGGTCTAAAACTCAAACCGGCCCTCACAAAAAAAGCTACAAGTGCACACACACACACACACACACACAAGGTTAGAACAGAAGCCACTCTCAACCTAACGTACAGTGATCAGCTTGTTATCTGACATATTTTAATATTATTTTATATATACACACGCTACCATACAAAAATTGGGATCAGGAAGATTTAAAAAATAGCAATAATCAAGAATTGTATTTATTTTTTTTATATTTATTTTCTTCAAAAAATACTAAAAAAGCATCACAGTTTCCACATAAAAATTAAGCAGCACAAGTTTTCAACATTGATCATTCTAATAATTGTGTTTCTGAAAGATCAAACTGAAGGCTGCAATAATGGCTGCTGTAAATTCACCACATTAATAAATATATATATATATATATTTAAATATATTAAAATAGAAACAGTTATGATATATTCTATTGTAATGATTCACAATATCACTGTTTTTACTGTATTTATAATCAAACAAATGCATTTTTGGTAAACATAAGGGATGCCTCTAAAAACAGAACACAGCAAGCAAAATGTGCACCAGCATCGAGACATCCATAAACCCATATATCACATCAAATTCTTGATTTAATGCCTCTTATTACTGCTCAATAACCATGAGATGTCATAATAAGAAACACATAATGACCACGTCTGATGCAACGTACAAATATAGATCTTTAAAACAATGCACGACACAAGAATATGAACTTAACAATATGCCTTAAATGTCCTGTACAGGCTAGTACTTGCACAAAGTGATTTTTCATGACTGTATGCTACCTGAATGTACCTCATTAACTGAAAATCATTTACATTTTACAAGAAAAGCAAGTGCAAGGACAAAATACAACCACATCTACAGCAAACCACCCATAGAGAAAGTGAGTGAGAGAAAGAGATTTATGCAGTATTCAGCATTACCAGGCTCCGCAGGTGGTGTTAGTGGCATGGGCAGAGCCCGTGTAGAGGGGTTCTGAGACCCGCCGTGTCGCCGGTGTGTGTGTGTGTGTGTGTGTGTGTGTGTGTTTGTATGTGTTCACTTCTGTCAGATGGAGTGTCTCCAGCTTGCAGCAACCATTTATGAAGGCACAGCCACCCATGTGACCGGCGAACACACAGCCAATGTCATTCTCCCATCACACAATGAAAGCGTGGGTTCAGTCACAGAACAAGAGTGTGCGCTTGGATGTGTATTTGTGTGATACAGGTCACAGAGTACCTTCCAGTTTTGCCTTTCTGCCTCAGATTTGTGTAATATTAAATGCTCTGACCTCACAGGACCGTGCAGCAGTTTTCTTTTTTTATACAAGCACATTCATTATGAAATCAGATTTTCTAGGTTTAGAATTAAATTATTAGAAGTTTAGAACTGTTCATAAGTTGGTTTGGTAGTTAGAAATGTGTCAACAGTTCGGTTTGCAAATACCCTGAATATACAACCATTTGAAAATTCATTACAATTATTATGTAGTCTTATCATGTAATTTTGTTTTACATTATTGGTGAATATTGCTATTATTCTATAATTTTAGCATTTAACGTAATAGAATATGCTTTTAGTGTGTCTCTCTCTCTCTCTCTCTCTCTCTATATATATATATAAGCAAATTAAAATAGTTGTCTTAAAATGGTGAAATATTAAATTACCATTTGCATTAACATTTCCATTGAGTCTTCTACATCTCAATCAGTGCAAATTGTTTTTTTTACGTTTTATTACTTTTGGTAGTCCCCCCTACTACTAGTAAATTGTGGATTGTGTTTTATTATTGAGCAAATTAAAATAGTTGTCTTAAAATGGTGAAATATTAAATTACCATTTGCATTAACATTTCCATTGAGTCTTCTACATCTCAATCAGTGCAAATTGTTTTTTTTTACGTTTTATTACTTTTGGTAGTCCCCCCTACTACTAGTAAATTGTGGATTGTGTTTTATTATTGTTTTAATGAAATACAGTGATAGATGTCATCATACAGCCTTAAAAATAAATGTTACAAAAAGTTTTTTTTTCACCATTTAGAAGAACCATTTTCGATTCCCTAAAGAACCTTTCAGAGAACAGTTTTTAAAATAACCTTTTTCCCCTCTTAGTTTAAAGAGCAATACATTTTTTTTTGTTCTATAAAGAACCTTTTGTGCAGTGCAAAGGTTCTATAGGTGTTAAATGTTCTTCATGGAACTATCAATGCCAATAAGGAACCCTTATTTTTAACAGTGTAGAGAAAAGGAACATCCCGAACATACATCAGAAATCAACTTAAAGAGCCTCAAGATACTGCAGAACATCTTCACTTCAAATACAGATTTTTAGTTTCCCAGAGTGGTTTATAAAATAATATTTTTTTCTGATTTATTACTATGTGTACTGCATGATCAATAAGTGGTTGTAAACTTTCTAAATTAGAATTAAACCAGGGAGATGGGTGTTTCATGCTGACTTTACTGGTTTGGTAGTTGGTTGATTATTGAGTTGCTGGATTGAACATGGTTGGTAGTTGATTACGACAGGGTTTAATTGCTAGGTTTAGTACTGTGTTTGATAGGGTTGGTATTTGGCTGATGTTTACCTGCGGTTGGTGAGGTCCCTGAGCAGAAGAAGAGGTTGAAGTCGCACAGGAAAGGGTTGATGTTTCCCCAGTGCAGATTATGGCGCAGTACCGGAGCTTTGCATTGCTAATCACTCGTGTCACGCTGTTACTCACCCCACTACAAACATCTCCACACAAAAGATGCTTGTGCTGCCCGTCCTTAACCATTCAGATCAGATCCAAGGCACACACCCACCAGCAGACACTGTGACGCAAATTATGTACAAACGCATTTACACATGAACATACACCAACTCACATACACAAGCTTGTACATAGGTCGCCTTTCACACACATTCATAACCATGTACATACAGGAAAGTTTACACATGCACACTGCAGGCTACATTGATCCAGTCTCTGTATGCACAAATTTGTTAAAACTGTTTTTAGATAGATGTATTATAATAAAGCACTGAAATTACGTCCATAGCAGCTTCAAAAGAAAATATCATATTAATCCAAATGGCTATCCTTCCCTGTTGGAAAAACCAGCATATGTTTTGACGCTGGGATGCTGGTTTGTGCTGGTCCTTTGCTGGTTTGTGCTGGTTCTTTGCTGGTCCTTTGCTGGTTTAAGCTTTCATATTTTTTTTTAAAATTCATATTTAGTCAATAAAAGGCATTTCATTCATTCATTTTTATTAACCCTAACCCCAACATCTTTTAATATTAATTAAGACATTGTTTAGTTCGTTTTTGTTTTATTGAATTAACCTTTTCATTATAAATATAAGATAATAAATAAAGTTCGTTTTTTTTTAATACGTGGACATTCTTTTAACTTTCTTGGTTGTTGTTGTTGTTGTTTATAAAATACATATAGTTACATTGTGCTCATTCTGGGGTTTGTGTCTCACTTCTAGTTTCAATTTTAATCTGGCGGACCAACAAGCACGCGCTCACGGCCACAAACGCCCAACGCGCGAGCGCGCACTGCCAGCCCCACCTAGAGGAATTCTGGGAAGACATGGCAGCTTCCGCTGTTTGTGTTCACTGAGTTTCCGCACTGAACAGTCACTAAATTAACAAGTTAAGTTAAGTTGAGTTAAGTTAACTTGACAACTTTATCAGTGGCGCGGTTCGGGATGGAGGAGAGCGGCAGTGTGGACAGTGTGGAGTCGCTGTGCAGGTAACGTTACTTACCAAGAGAAAACACAAACACACTCTCTCTCACACACACAGAGGCATTACCGAGTGAATATTTACAATACTTGATTCGCAAAAGCTCTGTATGAAAACCGTTCCAGGACGTTTATATAAAATTCTGAAGCTTTCTGTGAGGAGAACTGCAGCCAAGTATGATTATTTCTTTGACGGAATGGATAGTTCACCCAGAAATTAAAATTCTGTCATTAATTGCTCAACATTTATTTTGTTCCAAACCTGTATGACTGACTTTCTTTCATTAGTCTGTAGTACATTAAAGGAGATGTTAGGCAGAGAACGACACCACTCATTTGTACTGTATAGTAAAGCAGATGTAATGGTAGTGAATGATGGCTGAGGCTGTCACTGACTCTAAAGACATACAGGTTTGGAGCAACATGAGTATCAGTAATTGACGACAGAATGTTCATTTCTGAGAAAATGCTTCCTTTAATGTGTAAAGCTCATAGGTGTGCTTTAATCCGTCTTTATCCTCTAATGTCCTTTCAGCTCCACCACGACGCGCTCGGACCGCTCCAGTGGCACCAGAGTTTCAGACACAGAGCCGAGGGTCAGTCAGGACCAAAGTCCAACCCAGCACTTCTTATTCTGTTCCTAAAACTGTTGTATGCTCTGAACTGTTACTATAGCTAAACCTCATCTGTTTTTAAATTCCTTACAGAGTAAAGGAAAGGCAGTTGAAAAGGTATGAAAATATAAACGTGAGCCTAAAGTTTGGATTAAGTCTCAGTTCCTTTGCATTGCATCATGTTCTTCTGTGTGCAGGTCTACAAAGACCCCAGTAAAGGCGAACTTCCTCTTCTGCCAGAGGAACTGGTTCAGGATTCCGGTATTTGTGGTACATTATACTGACTTCCGTACACCATCCATTCCGATGGTTTAAATGTATCTGTTTATTGTGTGTGTGTCCACAGCTAAAGACGTGACTTACATTTGTCCGTTCATTGGGCCTGTTAGAGGATCTCTGACCGTCACTAACTACAGACTTTTCTTCAGATGCACTGACAGGGTAAGAGCCATGTGCTTATGTTGTTTCTGTATGACTGCTGGAAAGAATTTCTAAACTAAAGACTTCCATTACCTTATTTGTTGTCTAGGAACCGGTGTTTGGTCTAGATCTACCACTGGGAGCTTTGAGCAGAGCAGAGAAGATTGGAGCAGCAACTAGCAGAGGAGATGTCTCGTACGGCCTTGTCTGCAAGGTTTTATGTGATTTTTTTTTTTATAAAAAAAAAAATTGTTTTGTTTATTTATATATATATATATATATAGAAATAATAATACATTTGATTAGTAATGCCTAAATTTGATTAGTAACGCCTTTCTCAAACTCAAAGCGCTAAATAAAGCTTAAATATAATTGTTAGATGAAAATGCAAACTTGAAAAACTTAAAAGTTAGAAATGTTGTTTTAAGTACTAAAAATGTGATGAATGACAAAAATGACAAAAGCACAACAAAATTACTAGACATATATATATATATATAATACAAATAATATATTATTGTAGTATTTTTACTTTAATTTTTATACTTTCACATTTTTATTTTCATTATAGTTTTAGTAATTTTGTTATGTATGTGAATGTGAACATCTGGCACATATGAAAATACACTGCTAAAAAAATATAATAGTTTAGTGATAGGGCCATTGAAAATATTGGAAGGACATTAAACTGGCAGCTGAAAAAACCCTTACTATTGAATCCTGATGCATCTTTTGTCTTTTGTTTTTTGTTTTTTTGCATATTTGCTTAATGTGTATGTCTTGTAGGATATGAGGAATCTACGTTTTGTGCACAAGGAGCTTGAGGACTCACTAAAGAAGTCAGCGTTCGAGGTTCTGATGAAGTTTGCTTTTCCAGTGTCAAACAACATGGTGAGAAACATAAATAAACAGAGAGTATATATTAATACAGCATATAATATGATTTATATGCTAAATTAAACTGATTCAGCACCAGCCTAAAATGAATCAGTACCTCTGTCTGTCTCCTTCCTTTCTCTTTGTCTAGTCCCTCTTTGCATTTGAGTATAAGCAGGTGTTTCCTGAAAATGGATGGAAGGTGTATGATCCACTGGCTGAATACAAGAGACAGGTACAGTCTGTGTTTATTCAGGGTGATAATATATATATATATTCATCCAATATTTATTGCAAAATAAATCCCTTTAGAGTGATTAGGACTCTAATGTAAAGCACAGTTGGCTTGTATCACCCTGAAGGGGTTTGTTTTGCAATAATGATGACAGTGCTCATTATCCCATGTATCACAGGTACTTGCCAAATTAATACATGAAAATAAAGAAATTAAATCTGAAATGCAAACAATCATTTATATAGTTTATATCATCATTATGCAAAAATATTTGCTGCATAATGCTGTGATTAACCAATGAGAATCAAGTATTTGTGCGTCGTGTTTGAATTACACGTGTGTATGTGTGTGTAGGGTCTTCCAAACGAGAGCTGGAGGATCTCCAAAGTAAATGATCACTACGAGCTGTGTGATTCATACCCAGCAGCGCTATTTGTCCCAGTAACCATTACTGATGAGGAACTGAGACGCGTCTTCAGCTTTAGGGCCAAAGGACGCATTCCGGTCAGTGTCATGAGATGTTTCTGAATCATCACACGTCAGTCTGTGTGTGCACAATTATTCGTCCCCGGGCCTCACCGCTGAAGCTATTGGCTCGCCCTGTTTTAGGTGCTGTCATGGATCCACCCAGAGAGTCAGGCCGCAGTGGTGCGTGCCAGTCAACCGATGGTGGGCCAGAACGGTCGCCGCTGCAAAGAAGATGAGAAGCTCCTTCAGGCCATTATGGATGCAAATGCTCAATCACACAAACTGTTCATATTCGACGCCAGACCAAGTGTGAATGCTGCAGCTAACAAGGTAGGCACTCACTTTCAGTTCAAGTGTGCATTTTGAATGAATATAAATGTTGTGTTCATGTGTATTTTAGATGAAAGGAGGTGGGTATGAGAGTGAAGATGCTTATCAGAACGCTGAACTGGTGTTTCTGGATATCCACAACATTCATGTAATGCGTGAGTCGCTACGGAAACTGAAGGAGGTTGTCTATCCCAACATTGAGGAATCTCACTGGCTTTCCAATCTCGAGTCCACCCACTGGCTGGAGCATATTAAGGTGAGACGAGAGTGATCACGTTAATCACCTTTCTCAAATGTTAAGAAACATGAGGACGATGAATGTGGCACTGACTGTGTGGTGTGTGTATGTGTGATAGTTGATTCTGGCTGGAGCTTTAAGGATAGCCGATAAGGTGGAGTCTGGGAAAACCTCAGTGGTGGTTCATTGCAGTGACGGCTGGGACAGAACTCCTCAGCTGACCTCACTGGCTTTGATAATGCTGGACTCTCACTACAGAACCATACGAGGCTTTCAGATACTGCTGGAGAAAGAGTGGCTCAGCTTCGGTCACCGCTTCCAACAGGTCAGGGGTCCAGTTGTAGTTTACATGATACAGCAACAAGCAAGACTGTGAGAGAATAATAGGTTTCCTGTAACACAAATTGCTCACTTGTTAACTCATTCACTATTTCCTATATAATGACTGCTTCATAGTGTCCTATACAAGTGCACTGGTAAACGGGCACATACCATTATATTGACATATGGCCAATTTCCTTGTTTTATGTGCTGCGCAGCTACTCCAGAAACCAAATTTAGCCTTTCTATCGGAAATTACATTTTCATTGTAATATCTTGTGTAAATATATATTTTTTTAGTTCTGTAGAATATATAATATACTTAACTTTTTAAATACAAAAACAATATGTACACTACCCTTGAGAAATGTAGGGTCAGTAAGATTTTTTTCTGTAAAGAAATTTATACTTTTATTCAGGAGGGATGCATCAGATTGATCAAAAGTTACAGTGAAGGCATTTATAAAGTTACTGATTTCTGTTTCAAATGAATGCTGTTCTTTTCAACTTTAAATTCATGAAAGAATCCTAAAAAATTTACACATTTTCTCAAATATTAATAGTTCTGTAGAATATATAATATACTTAACTTTTGACCATTTAAAAAAAAATTTAAATACAAAAACAATATGTACACTACCCTTGAGAAATGTAGGGTCAGTAAGATTTTTTTCTGTAAAGAAATTTATACTTTTATTCAGGAGGGATGCATCAGATTGATCAAAAGTTACAGTGAAGGCATTTATAAAGTTACTGATTTCTGTTTCAAATGAATGCTGTTCTTTTCAACTTTAAATTCATGAAAGAATCCTAAAAAATTTACACATTTTCTCAAATATTAAGTAGTACAATTGTTTTCAACATTGATAATCATTAGATATGTTACTTGTCCCTCAAATCAACATGATTTCTGAAAGATCATGTGCCACTGAAGACTGGAGTAATGGCTGCTAAAAATTGCCATCACAGGAATAAAATATATTTTAATATTATACATTTTAATATTTCACAGTAGTTCTGTTTTTATTGAATGTTTGATCAAACTAAATGTAGCCTTTGTGAACATAAGAGACTTCTATCAAATTGTTAAAAAAATCTTACTGACCCCATACTTTTTAACATTATTATATTTTGTGTATACAGCGAGTGGGCCATGGTGATAGGAATCACACAGATGCCGATCGCTCACCAATCTTCCTGCAGTTCATAGATTGTGTTTGGCAGATGACAAGACAGGTGAGTGCAAAACCCCCCCGGGTTTCCAGAGCAGCACCAGCCTATGTCTGCAGTATGGTCTGTGTCTGTATGAGTAATAGGTATTTGTGTTTGTAGTTTCCTGCAGCTTTCGAGTTCAATGAGTATTTCCTCATAACAATACTGGATCACCTCTACAGTTGCCTCTTTGGCACGTTTCTGTGTAACAGTGAGCAGCAAAGACTTAAAGAGGTAAGAGTGAGAATGGCATTGGGAATATTGTTTGCACACTTTAGATGCATCTCATTTACAGAGTAGGAATATGACAAGTTAGTCTCTTTAATGGATCATGATGTAATTTGGCAGATGCTTTTATCCAAAGCAACTTACAGTAAATTATCCGTTGTCATTGTTTGTGTGAGACTTGTGTTTATTTATAAGGTGCGTATATGAGTGTGTGTGGGTCTAAGAGATTGTCTGTTTTGTGTTTAGGAAGTCCCGAAGCGCACTGTGTCTCTATGGTCGTTTGTGAACAGTCAGCTAGAAGAGTTTGTGAATCCGCTGTATGTACATTATCCCTCCCATGTGCTCTTCCCCACTGTTGGTATACGACACCTCCAGCTCTGGGTCACCTACTACATACGCTGGAATCCTCGCATGCGACCACAGGTACACTCCCAAGTTTTAATGGCTGTGTAGGTACTGCTAGGTAAAGTTTGCTCACATTTGTCTGATATTGGAAAGACAATTCATTCAGGCTTTTCACACTGCACTTAAACCCCAGGCTAACGTCATTCTAAACTCTGCATTTAACCCCCGGGTAAAGGGTAATTTAGCACCACTTTTACCCGGAGTTGTGAAACCCTTTTTGGACATTCATGGAAATGCAGTGCATAAACCATAGTTTCAGCATTTGAAAGGAAAAATATCAAATGGTGACAGAAAACGTGAATGAAGAAAATCCATTCAGGAAAAACTTGACAGTATTGGACTGCATTTGTCCCAATCAATGCCATTGACACCACAAATAAGGATGTTAACCTGGGGTTTAGGAATGTACAGTGTCAAATTATGAATACCCAGGATTAATTGTTAACCCCATGTGAAACATGAGCAGTGTGAATCAAGAGAACCCAGAATTATGTTTACCTGCAGCTAACAAGGTAGGCACTCACTTTCAGTTCAAGTGTGCATTTTGAATGAATATAAATGTTGTGTTCATGTGTATTTTAGATGAAAGGAGGTGGGTATGAGAGTGAAGATGCTTATCAGAACGCTGAACTGGTGTTTCTGGATATCCACAACATTCATGTAATGCGTGAGTCGCTACGGAAACTGAAGGAGGTTGTCTATCCCAACATTGAGGAATCTCACTGGCTTTCCAATCTCGAGTCCACCCACTGGCTGGAGCATATTAAGGTGAGACGAGAGTGATCACGTTAATCACCTTTCTCAAATGTTAAGAAACATGAGGACGATGAATGTGGCACTGACTGTGTGGTGTGTGTATGTGTGATAGTTGATTCTGGCTGGAGCTTTAAGGATAGCCGATAAGGTGGAGTCTGGGAAAACCTCAGTGGTGGTTCATTGCAGTGACGGCTGGGACAGAACTCCTCAGCTGACCTCACTGGCTTTGATAATGCTGGACTCTCACTACAGAACCATACGAGGCTTTCAGATACTGCTGGAGAAAGAGTGGCTCAGCTTCGGTCACCGCTTCCAACAGGTCAGGGGTCCAGTTGTAGTTTACATGATACAGCAACAAGCAAGACTGTGAGAGAATAATAGGTTTCCTGTAACACAAATTGCTCACTTGTTAACTCATTCACTATTTCCTATATAATGACTGCTTCATAGTGTCCTATACAAGTGCACTGGTAAACGGGCACATACCATTATATTGACATATGGCCAATTTCCTTGTTTTATGTGCTGCGCAGCTACTCCAGAAACCAAATTTAGCCTTTCTATCGGAAATTACATTTTCATTGTAATATCTTGTGTAAATATATATTTTTTTAGTTCTGTAGAATATATAATATACTTAACTTTTTAAATACAAAAACAATATGTACACTACCCTTGAGAAATGTAGGGTCAGTAAGATTTTTTTCTGTAAAGAAATTTATACTTTTATTCAGGAGGGATGCATCAGATTGATCAAAAGTTACAGTGAAGGCATTTATAAAGTTACTGATTTCTGTTTCAAATGAATGCTGTTCTTTTCAACTTTAAATTCATGAAAGAATCCTAAAAAATTTACACATTTTCTCAAATATTAAGTAGTACAATTGTTTTCAACATTGATAATCATTAGATATGTTACTTGTCCCTCAAATCAACATGATTTCTGAAAGATCATGTGCCACTGAAGAGAGTAATGGCTACTAAAAATTGCCATCACAGGAATAAAATATATTTTAATATTATACATTTTAATATTTCACAGTAGTTCTGTTTTTATTGTATGTTTGATCAAACTAAATGTAGCCTTTGTGAACATAAGAGACTTCTATCAAATTGTTAAAAAAATCTTACTGACCCCATACTTTTTAACATTATTATATTTTGTGTATACAGCGAGTGGGCCATGGTGATAGGAATCACACAGATGCCGATCGCTCACCAATCTTCCTGCAGTTCATAGATTGTGTTTGGCAGATGACAAGACAGGTGAGTGCAAAACCTTAGATATGTTACTTGTCCCTCAAATCAACATGATTTCTGAAAGATCATGTGCCACTGAAGAAGACTGGAGTAATGGCTGCTAAAAATTGCCATCACAGGAATAAAATATATTTTAATATTATACATTTTAATATTTCACAGTAGTTCTGTTTTTATTGAATGTTTGATCAAACTAAATGTAGCCTTTGTGAACATAAGAGACTTCTATCAAATTGTTAAAAAAATCTTACTGACCCCATACTTTTTAACATTATTATATTTTGTGTATACAGCGAGTGGGCCATGGTGATAGGAATCACACAGATGCCGATCGCTCACCAATCTTCCTGCAGTTCATAGATTGTGTTTGGCAGATGACAAGACAGGTGAGTGCAAAACACCCCCGGGTTTCCAGAGCAGCACCAGCCTATGTCTGCAGTATGGTCTGTGTCTGTATGAGTAATAGGTATTTGTGTTTGTAGTTTCCTGCAGCTTTCGAGTTCAATGAGTATTTCCTCATAACAATACTGGATCACCTCTACAGTTGCCTCTTTGGCACGTTTCTGTGTAACAGTGAGCAGCAAAGACTTAAAGAGGTAAGAGTGAGAATGGCATTGGGAATATTGTTTGCACACTTTAGATGCATCTCATTTACAGAGTAGGAATATGACAAGTTAGTCTCTTTAATGGATCATGATGTAATTTGGCAGATGCTTTTATCCAAAGCAACTTACAGTAAATTATCCGTTGTCATTGTTTGTGTGAGACTTGTGTTTATTTATAAGGTGCGTATATGAGTGTGTGTGGGTCTAAGAGATTGTCTGTTTTGTGTTTAGGAAGTCCCGAAGCGCACTGTGTCTCTATGGTCGTTTGTGAACAGTCAGCTAGAAGAGTTTGTGAATCCGCTGTATGTACATTATCCCTCCCATGTGCTCTTCCCCACTGTTGGTATACGACACCTCCAGCTCTGGGTCACCTACTACATACGCTGGAATCCTCGCATGCGACCACAGGTACACTCCCAAGTTTTAATGGCTGTGTAGGTACTGCTAGGTAAAGTTTGCTCACATTTGTCTGATATTGGAAAGACAATTCATTCAGGCTTTTCACACTGCACTTAAACCCCAGGCTAACGTCATTCTAAACTCTGCATTTAACCCCCGGGTAAAGGGTAATTTAGCACCACTTTTACCCGGAGTTGTGAAACCCTTTTTGGACATTCATGGAAATGCAGTGCATAAACCATAGTTTCAGCATTTGAAAGGAAAAATATCAAATGGTGACAGAAAACGTGAATGAAGAAAATCCATTCAGGAAAAACTTGACAGTATTGGACTGCATTTGTCCCAATCAATGCCATTGACACCACAAATAAGGATGTTAACCTGGGGTTTAGGAATGTACAGTGTCAAATTATGAATACCCAGGATTAATTGTTAACCCCATGTGAAACATGAGCAGTGTGAATCAAGAGAACCCAGAATTATGTTTACCCAGGGTAAATCATCAACAAAACGTCAGACATTTTAGTTATCATTTTAAGGACTTATAATGTTTTTTTTTTTAAATGGCTTGTGCTGTCTATGTTTGGTTTGAAAGTCTCAGTTTGATGAAAAATGTATTTTAGGAGCCTGTCCATCAGCGCTACAAAGAGCTGCTAGCAAAACGGGCAGAGCTTCAGAAGAGGGTGGAAGAGCTGCAGCGCGAGGCAGCCAATCGTACGGCCTCGTCATCCTCCGAGAGGGCGGGGTCTCCCACACGCTCCATCACACCTGTGCAGACCTTTGTTTAGGCTTTAAGGAATGTAGATGCCCACACACACACACCGCGTGAGCATGTCACACGGTTCTCATGTTACTTGCAGTGATGCACAACTGATGTAAATTCACTAGGGTAAATCATCAACAAAACGTCAGACATTTTAGTTATCATTTTAAGGACTTATAATGTTTTTTTTTTTTAATGGCTTGTGCTGTCTATGTTTGGTTTGAAAGTCTCAGTTTGATGAAAAATGTATTTTAGGAGCCTGTCCATCAGCGCTACAAAGAGCTGCTAGCAAAACGGGCAGAGCTTCAGAAGAGGGTGGAAGAGCTGCAGCGCGAGGCAGCCAATCGTACGGCCTCGTCATCCTCCGAGAGGGCGGGGTCTCCCACACGCTCCATCACACCTGTGCAGACCTTTGTTTAGGCTTTAAGGAATGTAGATGCCCACACACACACACCGCGTGAGCATGTCACACGGTTCTCATGTTACTTGCAGTGATGCACAACTGATGTAAATTCACACACTAACATTCACCTCGCTGCAGTGCTACCAGCTGGCTGGATGGAAGAAGCTTTTAATCACTAAAACGGTTTCATACTAGTATTATATTAATACATTAATTAAGACTATTAAAGCACTAATACATATTAGTAGCATATTAGGGCTTGTACTGTATGAGCTGTATGTAGTAGAACTCTGTGCCTGAGCATCACATGACCAAAGTATTGTGATGTCACTGGGATTCTGCCTGCATCATCTTGATGCGGAGGGAAGTTGAGGCCAGTTTTTCAGCCTCAGGGTTTTGCATGCAAGCTCTGTCTTTACTTGAAATTGACACTGTAATCATGTTATAGATATGCTCTATAATCTAACGTTTGCTTATACATTAACATTATTGACAAATAAAATGTGTTGACCCTGATTCAATTGGGAGTCGTCCACAGCAATAAAATATCTGCAGTATATGGATCTAGACAATAGATCGTGTTTCAGTCATGTGGGGATGTTTAGTTATAATTGAGCTAGAGCTGTTTTTTGTGTAGTCAAGCTGCTTTCTGAGTATCCATGACACACTGTGTAACTGAATATTTAAAAGATTAAATGCATGCAATGCATCACATATTTCAGATAATGCATAAAGCAATCCTATATCTTTCATCTTTAGTGACTACGAAAACGTGTTAATAATCCCAAACAGACTGTTTATTTACACATCACATTTAGTTACATTTTTGAGGTGGCTCATTATTTTGCTTTATATAAAAACCATAAAAGTACATAAATACAAGACCATTTACATTGTTGGTTTTAAATCCTGTCTGTAACTGTGAGCTAGCGGCCCTCCTTTGTACCTCACCACTTGCCCCTCTTGCTCCAGTCTTTAGGAGTGAAATGCAAGCATTTGGGATCAATGCGGAGGTGGCGTTTCTGCATGGCACGCTCGTGACCTTCCACTATGTCCTCAGACAAGGTGAGGATATATTGACCCTGCAATGGAGAAGAGCAAATCCGACTAATGACTAATTTTTCTACCCCAAAGTAATTCGGATTTAGAACTTAAATTGAGAAGTGTTCATTGAAAGTGTTATTTTTACCTTGTAATAATTGATGAGGTTGAGGTATTGAAGAGTTGATATCACATCCTCTTTCTTGACACTTGTGATCTCGCTAATTTCACTAAGAGCATCAAAAGCAAGAACACTGCTAGAAAACTGCCTATAAAGTATTTCCTTAGTACAATACAAACAGTGGGCACATACTTGATGGTGATCTGTGGCCGCTCTCCATTCTCTGATTTGAGGTCCATGAGTATCTCCAGAATGGTCTGGGACCAGTATGAACGGTACGAGAGCAGGCCCAAATCAGACAGAGGTTTCTCTGGGGTGCCGGTCTTTCCTTCCACCTTTGAGAGCTCATAACCTTGGAGACAAGATGTGTTTTTTAAGCAAGGCCCACAACATTCAGGTCTAACCACATTAAATAACTTTGAGGCATAAATTATTGAGCAAAAATGTTGTTTGACTAATGCAATTTGGTAAGTCGTGAAAACTGTAAAATTACTCACTGAACTCAATTAGTAGTTTGCCATAGCCTCTTCTCTGATAAGGTGGCAAGGTCAGGATACAGGCCACGTTATAGTCTTCTGTTGATTCCTTCTCCTTTAATGAACAAGGAAAAAAGACATTTAATACAGTGGCCTCAAAGAAGCCAAGAGGTTTTCATTTTAAATACAGCACAAGCAATGTTTGAAGGATTAAAAAACATAAAAACAGATGCCAGCAGAGATCAAATATACCTTTGAGAAGTAGCCAACTATATGGAAACCCTTTGAGTCATACTCCGTCATAACATAGAAGAGGAAAGGATCGGTGTCGTAGTACAGGGTCTTATGGTCCAGGAAGCATTTGGCCAGTAAACACAAATTTTGGGAATATGCCTGTGTAGTGAAAGAGAAGATTTAAAAGACCTTTAAGAGACCACAAAAGATGTATAGTACATGCAGTACAACACATGCACTGGACCCTATTAAAGGAAGTGTCCAAACAGCAACATTTAAATATTCTTGATTACGTTTAGCCACTTTAACAACATCATTCTTGAATTATGTGTGTTAAAGCACTAATCAAAACTCAAATTTTGTCATCGGTCTCATTACACACCTTGTTTTTTCTGCCATCTATTTCAAAAAAGGAGATGGTTCCTTTGCGGTATATCTCATTTCCTGGTGGATGCCGCAGGTTGCATTTCGTCTGTAAATGTTACAGGAGGAGTAATAGTTATATTAAATGTTATACAATTATATACACAATATGTGTAACTGTAACAGCTATTTAAAGATGTGGTCACATTTCCCACTGCAAAATTTCAATGGGAATCTGTGCAATCAAGAATTTTACATGAGGGTAGAAATGTGCCCCAGGCAGACTTCACTGGTGTTAAAGCTGGTTATGCAAAATCACCACATTGACCAACAGAAAGCTGCTCGATTTAAATGTGACTTCAGTGTGTGGTGTACTTTATGCATGGCTGCACTATTGACAATGAAAAATGTCTGCAAAATTTCACTAATGTGATGCACCTTAAGCCTACAGTTGTCTAACTACTCTTACCAAGTGTCTTTGGAGACATTTGAGGCTCTTGAGGTATTTGAGGCAGAATTCACAGAGGTAGAGAATGGGCAGAGAGGTGAGCTCCTGTGGGTATGGAGAGAAGTACCAAGGCTTCAGTCTGTGCCGGCCCAGCTCAATACAGTCTATGTTCTTCATTCGTGTCACAATGTCATCATGACTGCGGTCGGACACCAAGCTACCGGTCATGCGCGGGGCAGATGGGATTCCATCTGAACTGTCCTGAGAGTCCTGAGACCAGAGAGTAGAGTCAGAGAGAATAGTATGAAACATCAATACATGAAGACGGTGACTGTGCTTCATATTTAAAAAATGGGATTTTTTTCATGTCAGGTTTACCTGATTTCTTTACAAAAATATATATTTATGTATTTAGTGCAATGGATTTTATTACTATTAGAATCCATTCTGTTTAGAATCTGATTCTTTCACAACCCTAAGCCTCCATTCAGACAAGATACTCAAACCATAGAAAAAGCAATGGGAAGTAAATGAGCCGGACCTCTCCTGGCAGCAAATAGACGGTAGAGCAGCGAGGGCTGTTATTCTGGAACATCTTTACCATCTAGAAAAACATAAGGGGTTGCAAAGCTTTGGGAAATTTGAATGGAAGAAGGTAAGCCATAGAAGAGCAGAAAGCAAAATCTCAGTGGAAAATATTTTAATGATTTGGTTTTGGTTGGAACCCAGTTCTCACTCAGCTCTTACTAGTAGTCAGTATTGTTTAATATACAGTGCCTTGCGAAAGTATTCATACCCCATTCATTTTTTTCACATTTTATTATGTTGCTGCCTTGTGTTAAACTGCTTTAAATTACTTTTTCCCCACATCAATCTACACTCCATACACCATACTTACAAAGCAAAAACAGAATTGTCACAACTTCGTAAATTTATTAAAAATTAAAAAAAATTAAAAAGTACATTGCGTAAGTATTCATACTTTGATCATCATCATTTGGCAATTATCTGACATTCTTCTCCTCACCTCTTCACTTCTCAAGCTCTGTCAGGTTGGATGGGAGCAAATGCACATTTTCAAGTTTCTCCAGAATTATTTGATTGGGTTCAAGCTCATGCTCTGGCTGGGCCACTGCTGTGTGCTTAGGTTCATTGTCCTGTTGGAAGGTGAACCTTCTGCCCAGTCTGAGGTTCTGAATGCTCTGGACTGGGTTTTCATTAAGGCTAACTCAATATTTTGGTGCATTGAGCTTATCTTCTACTCTGACGAGTCCCTCGGTCCCTGCCACTGAAAAACAGCCCCACAGCATGAGGGGCTTTACACAACACTTTACTTTTGGGGTGGTACTCTTCAGGTGATGAGCAGTGCCTGGTTTCCTTCAAACATGATGCTTGGAATTGAGGTTCATCAGACCAGAGACTCTTGTTTCTCAGAGTCTGAGAGTCCTTTAGGGGTTTTTATGCAAAATCCAAGTGTGTTTTCATGTGTCTTCACTGAGGAGAAGATTGAGTCTGGCCACTCCGACTTAAAGCCCATATCGGTGGAGTGTTGCAGTGATATTTGTCCTTCTCTAGATTTCTCCCATCTCCACATATGATCATGGAGCTCAACTAGAGTGACCATCATGGTCTTGGTCACCACTCTAACCAAGACCCTTTTCCATCAATTTCTCAGTTTGGCCAGGAGGCCAGCTCTAGGAAGAGTCCTGGTTGTTTCAAACTTCTTCCATTAAGGGTAACAGAGACTACATGCTTCTGTGACCCTTCAATGAAGCAGATTTTTTTTCTGAAATCTTCCCCAGATGTGTGGCTTGACACAAACCTGTTTCTGAGCTCTACAGGCAGTTCTTTTGACCTCAGGGCTTGGTTTTTGCTCTGATAAGCATTATCAGCTGTTAAACCTTTTATTAAGATGTGTGTGCCTTTCCAAATCATACCCATTCAATTTAATTTGCTACAGGTTAACTTCACTCGAAGTGTAGTAACATCTACAAGCAATTTGAATGCTCCTGAGCTAAATTTCAACTGTTCCAGATATGAATACTTATGCAATGGAATCATTTAAGTTTTTTATTTTTAATAAATTTGCAAAGATGTTAAAAACCTGTTTTTTGCTTTACCATTATGGTGTATGGAGTGTAGATTGATGTGGGAAAAAAGTAATTTAAAGCAGTTTAACATAAGGCAGCATCTTAACAAAATGTGAAAAAAATGAAGGGGTATGAATATTTTCGCAAGGCACTGTTACTGTACAGAATTTGTATAACACAGTATTTCACTTATAACAATAGTACTATTGTTAAATTAAAGTACCATCATAAAATATACAGAAAAGAAGTGCCCTAAAACATCACAATCAGACTTTTAACAGATGCTGAATATTTTACAGCACCATCATCTTGATAAATATATATATTTTTTGAGAATGAGCATTTTTTGCTGCAGGACATACCTCATCTGTCCCTCCACAACTTTTTCTTTTTCTCCCAGGCTGAGGAGGAATGAGATGACGCTGGATGGATGATGTGCCGTTCTTCCAGGAGGAAGGAGCAGAGGCGATAAAGAAAGAAACTTCTTTATACCTAACATTTATTAAATTTAAATTCAATAATTTGTATGAAATATTACGTAAGAAGACACAAACTATTCTTGAATTGTTTCAAATACAGTCATTTCTTACTGTGGTAAGAGAGGTGAGTTGTTCATGCTCGTCTCTGGATTTAATGCTGAAAGAGGAATCTCTCATTGCTGGATAGACAGAGGCCTGACTAGCTTCCGCAGAACCAGGAAGTGAAGGCACTGGAGTCGCTGCGGTCACTTGTGTTGCCAAAGAGACTGACTCTGCTTTCCTTTTCTGTAAGATCAAACAGAAACAACAGCTACTTTTTTTCTCTGCATAGATTCTTTAAAATGTACTAAAATCCATCATACCTAACAACAAAACCATGAGTGACCTTCTGCCACTTACCTCATGAAAACAAATAAAGACTAACGAGTAATGAGAATGTTCTGATTGATGGGGTCTGGTTGAGCTTTAAAGGAGACATATTATGCCCCTTTTTACAATATGTAATATAAGTCTCTGGTGTCCCCAGAATGTGTCTGTGAAGTTTCAGCTCAAAATACTCCACAGATCATTTATTCTATCATTTTAAAAATGCCTATTAGGGTGGTAATATTATAATGAGATCCCTTTGCCACGTCACCAACGCTTGAAATCTGACGCGCTCGTTTTCTTAGACGCTTGCAAAAAATGGCTTACCAAAACAAAGTTACTGGGTTAATCTTTATCACGTTTTCTTGGTTGGTAGATGCACCGGGGACCTGATTATAGCACGTAAAACCTGGAAAAGTCAGATTTTCATGATATGTCACCTTTAACATACAGAAAATGAATAGATTTGCTTTAGGAGTAACAAAACATATTTTTTCAGTTCCCCGTGTAATAAATACTAAAAATGTATCTAGTATTTTAGATGTACATTGTACTGCTATCTGCCGTTTAAATCGAGATGAGGCAAAAACTGCATCCCTCACACTTTGAAAAGTGTATAATGAGCTTATTCAAATGAGTCTTTAATTCAGCTCGTTCATCATAAACTCTTTCTGTACAGATTGACTGGCAAAAAAAGAACGGGCAGGGATCTTCTGTACCGGTGTGGGGAGGGTTTTGCCTCTTGAAGTAGCTGAAGCAGACTGAACATGGAGATCTAGACTCTTCTTCTAAATTTGAACAGAAAGTGAGAGATGATAAACGGACGGAACAGCATGCAGACCTGAAAACAGCTGTGTATGATATACTGTATATTTTTGCCACTGACCTGGGGCAGTGTTGTTTCTACATCTAGAGCCACAGGGTACAGAATAGATTCTCTTACCACGTCTCTCTCTGGAGAGCTTGGGCGAGACCCAGGCAGCCCATTCTTCATAGGAGTCTTTGCCTCCTTCTTGGGAAATTGGAGCTTCTTAATATCCAGTCGGTCTGGAGTAACCCATTCATCCAGGCGCTTATTGACTTCCAAAAAAACAACAACAACAAATTGAAACTAAAAGCTCAATATGGAATCATTCACACTCTGAAGGCAAAAAAATGAGGTAAGTGACCAAAGCTAATAATTAATACTCACAGTCAATATAGTGGACATAATAGAGCTTTTTTCCAGAGATGTCTTTAACACTGAGAATTTCAGCCAAAGCTACGAAGGGACGAAATTATAAATTACTTTTGGACAAACAAACCATTAAATCCGTAAATATCTACATATAAAAATATAGATATATAGTATTATACTGCTATTCGCATGTAGCTGTTTTTGTATACATGAGCACTGACATGTAAGGCAGAGGAGCTGCTAGTGTTATTGTGTACATTATATACGCAGCTGTCAGTCTGATACTTACGCCATTCGTCTTCATGTTCTTGATTTTTTCGCAGCACGGGAAGTCGACAGCCCTCGGTAATCTCAACCTACGAGGACATAACGCAATTGTAAATGACATCGACCAACACAGACCGAGCAAATTTCATTTAAATCGCCACCAAGACCACATAGAAAACAACCGTCTATCCATTACCCACCGAGTGATCCGCCATCTTTTTTTATCAGAAGAGTGCGCTACAGCAGTCGCGTTTATTTCGCGCTAACTATAACTGATCAAATTATTTTAGCAATAAGGCAGGCTATCTTTTTTTTTCTTTCTACAGTATTTATATGGGAATTTAAATCCTTGTTTGTGTCATTTACAAAAAAAAAATGCTGCGATCAAAATGCTGATGAGCTAAATTCGACATTTAGATGAAAATCTTTATTAAAACGTATGGTCTTATATGCTTATTTACTGTCAAATGTCCGATAATTGAAAGATTAAGTAAGGAAAATTAAAAATAACAGATATTCTATTACAGATTGTTTGGATGTATCTGGTTCATGTAAGAGCCAATAAAGTCAATACTTAATGCACAGTGAGCAGAGTACCTTTAACTAGGCAAGAACGTACTTATTATTATTTTTTATGAAAAAGGTGTATAATTGTGTTATTTAACTATTTTTGTTGGTATTTATTGGAACCTGCTGAAATTCTTTTATTTTTTCCTTGTTCATCTTCAGTGCTATCTACAGCTCTAAGTAATTTAAGGGATTATGCTGCTGGAAATCACTAGTAATCATATTAAATATTCCGTAAATATCCCCACTGTAATTCGAATTAATTATACAATTACTCAAATTGTTTCTAGGTTACAACTAGGTACTCTACCGTTCTGTCACCTTTTATGTTTAGTTTTGCTGTCTAGAGTCTACAGAGAACATTCTGATTTCCTGTCTGAGCCATAATGGAGCCCCTCACAGTTGCCAGTTTCTCTAGAAAGAATGCACATTGCACAAGAAAGGGTGAGATCTTTACATCACAAACACGTTACACCGAAAACAATACGTAGTTTTTTAATGAGGCGGAACGAGCTCTTTGATTGGTGCTGATTTTTCAAACCCGTTCTTCCCGCCCATCGACGCTGGCATCTGATTGGCTGTAGAATCTTTCCTTTGTAGTCACAAGGCGCATCCGGTTCGTGCGTCGACTTAAGATACAAAAAGGAGAAAGCAGAAATTCTCACCAGGAGCCGAAAAACCGAGAAATGAAATCAGGTTTTTAGTAATTCTTTTCACGTATAGCGATATATCAGTTTATATGTAGTTTTTAATCATGAGGTTAAGCCACTGATGTTTTTATAGTAGTGTTCGCAGAGCAGTTTTAGATGGTTGGATCCATTTTATTTATCGGGATTAAGTGCAGTTTTAATTGGCATTGAATCTGCTCAGGTCTCACCTTAACGTATGTGTTAAAGGTCGTCTGCGCGTTAAGTGTATTTATATTTTATCAGTAGCGGTAAGTGTGTGTTTGTGGGGTTGGTGATGGCCACATCGGCCCTGTACGCCTGCACCAAGTGTAACCAGCGGTTCCCGTTCGAGGAGTTGTCGCAGGGCCAGCAGCTCTGCAAGGTGAGCGCGCACATGCACGTACTGTTTACATGAGTCTGGGGTAAAAGTGTGTGTGCAGAGAGCTGTGTAAGCGTCAACTGTGAACAGCAGAAGCATTTAGACATTGTTAAAGCTAAAACACCACTGCTGTCTTTACGATAGAGTCCACCAGTCATACATGACATTGTAATTGTACTAAGCTGCACTGGCCTTGTTATTCTTTGCGACCTGTTTATATACATCTACATACAGTGGTGGCCTAGTATTAGTATTTTCACCAGCTAAAAATGGTTTTAAGTCGGTTATTTCTATCTTTTGCTGTAGTGTGTCAGTAAGTAATATCAGTTTGCATTTCTAAACATTCATTTTGCCATTAATTGTAATAATCCAGTGAGATTTTCGTTTGCACAAGGAGTCTGACAACAGCCAGTGCTCCACACAGAGGTCTGATCTCATCGTCATGCAGTCTGCCTGCAATGACATGTAGAAACAGAACAAATGGAGACAAACTAAATCCAGACGAGCTGTGGCAATGTCTCCAAGATGCTTTAAGAAACCTACCTGCAAAGCTACAGTACTGTTAAAAGTTTTAGGCAAAAAAAAAAAATTGCTGTAAAATGAGGATGCTGCCAAAAATAATGTCATAAATAGATTTTCTTTTATCAGTTAACTTCTATAAACTAAATGAAATCAACGTTTGGTGTGATCGTCCTTTGCGTTTAAAGCGGCTTTTGCCCTTGGTGCACTTGCTCATAGTTTTTTCAGGTAGCTTTGCAGGTAGGTCTCTTGAAGCATCTTACATTTACATTTAATCATTTAGCAGACGCTTTTATCCAAAGCGACTTACAAATGAGGAGAACAATAGAAGCAACAAGAGAGCAACAGTATGCAAGTGCTGTGACAAGTCTCAGTTAGTCTTTCACAGTACACATAGCTAGTTTTTGTTTTCTTCTTTTAATAGAATGGAATAGAATAGGTAAGTGCTAGTATTAGTTTGTCAGGTGCTGGCGAAAAAGATGTCTTTAGACGTTTTTTGAAAATGGCCAAAGACTCAGCTGTTCGAATTGAGATAGGGAGGTCATTCCATCAGCTGGGCACGGTCCAGGAAAAGGTCCGTGATAGTGATTTTGTGCCTCTTTGGGATGGCACCACAAGGTGTCGTTCTCTTGCAGAATGCAAGCTTCTGGAGGGCGCATAAATTTGAACTAGCGAGTTTAGGTGTATTGGTGCGGCGCCAGTTGTTGTCTTGTAGGCAAACATCAGTACCTTGAATTTGATGCGAGCAGCTACTGGTAGCTAGTGTAAATTGATGAAGAGAGGTGTAATGTGAGCTTTTTTCGGCTCGTTATCAGCTGGGCACGGTCCAGGAAAAGGTCCGTGATAGTGATTTTGTGCCTCTTTGGGATGGCACCACAAGGTGTCGTTCTCTTGCAGAATGCAAGCTTCTGGAGGGCGCATAAATTTGAACTAGCGAGTTTAGGTGTATTGGTGCGGCGCCAGTTGTTGTCTTGTAGGCAAACATCAGTACCTTGAATTTGATGCGAGCAGCTACTGGTAGCTAGTGTAAATTGATGAAGAGAGGTGTAATGTGAGCTTTTTTCGGCTCGTTAAAGACCACTCTCGCTTCTGCATTCTGGATCAGTTGCAGAGGCTTGATAGTACATGCGGGAAGGCCCGCCAAGAGAGCATTACAATAGTCCAGTCTGGAGAGAAGAAGAGCTTGGACAAGGAGTTGTGCAGCTTGCTCTGGTAGGAAGGGTCTAATCTTCCTAATGTTGTACAAGGCAAATCTGCAGGACCGGGCCGTTGTAGCAATATGGTTTGTGAAGCTTAACTGATCATTGATCACAACTCCAAGGTTCCTGGCTGTCCTGGAAGGAGTTATGGTTGACGAACCCAGCTGTATAGAGAGGTTGTGATGAAGTGCTGGGTTGGCTGAGACCACTAGCAGTTCTGTCTTAGCAAGGTTGAGTTGAAGGTGATGGTCCTTCATCCAGCTAGAAATGTCTCTCAGACAGGCTGCAATGTGACCAGCTACCGTTGGATCATCTGGTTGGAATGAGAAGTAGAGTTGAGTGTCATCAGCATAGCAGTGATGATAAAAGCCATGCTTCTGAATGACAGATCCTAATGATGACATGTAGATGGTGAAGAGAAGCGGTCCAAGCACTGAGCCTTGAGGAACCCCAGTAGCAAGACACCCTGAAAGACCTACCTGAGAGGTAAGACTTGAACCATTGGAGTGTGGATCCTGAGACGCCCATCTTCATGAGGGTGGACAGGAGGATCTGGTGATTAACTGTGTCAAAAGCAGCAGACCGAGCCAGCAAGATGAGTACTGAGGATTTGGAAGCTGCTCTTGCCAGTCTTAGGGTTTCAGTAACCGAGAGCAGGGCAGTCTCAGTTGAGTGGCTGCTTTTGAAGCCAGATTGGTTGTTGTCCAGGAGGTTGTTCTGTGCAAGGAACATAGAGAGATGGTTGAACACAACTCGCTCAAGTGTCTTTTGGCGCTTTTCCACTGCGTGGTACGACTCGGCACGGCTCAGTACGGTACGGCTCGGTTTGCATTTCCACTGCAGTTCAGTACTGCTTTAGAGTGGGCAGGATTATTCACATGTGGTTATAGTTGCGCCTCCTCTATTGCCGCGACTCCTGAAAAATGTTTTCATTCCGCGTCGCCCCATCAAGCTCTCGCTGGATCCGCTCCTCTGCTATCAACGAGAGGAACGTCTGTACTTCCTCAACAGACAACAAAACAGCCACTTTTGGGCTCAAAACAGTTGCGTTCGATCCTTCGCTGGCTGTGCTGATTTAAATCTAGCGGTTCTGTTGTGTTTGTGTCGCAAGTTCAGTGACGCAGGTAGTGACGATTCTCTCTGGCCAATCCGTGATCAGAGTTTACACGGCATGTTTTGGTAACGGTACGGTTCACTTGGAACCTCAACCGAGGCGGTACAAAAAAAAGTACCAGGTACTGTACCCAGTGGAAAACCCCCCAAAAGTGAACCGTACCGTGCCGTACCATGCAGTGGAAAAGGGCCATTAGAAACATAATCTTGGAGACATTGCCACAGTTCTTCTGGATTTAGTCTCTTTCAGTTTGTTCTGTTTCTTCAAGTCATTCCAGACAGACTGCATGAGATCAGACCTCTGTGTGGAGCACTGGCTGTTGTCAGACAAAAATCTCACTGGATTATTACAATTAATGGCAAAATGAACGTTTGGAAATGTAAACTGATATGACCTACTGAAACACTACAGTGAAAACATGACTTAACCATTTTTTAGCTGGTGAAAATACTTGTTCCGTGTACAGTGGTGACCAAATTAATAAACATCTAAACATCGGGCGTGAAGAATTTTAAAGCACATTTAAAGTTTATAGCGTACCTGTACCATTGATTGTTTTTTTCCTTGCAGGAGTGTCGGATCGCGCACCCTATAGTGAAATGCACCTTCTGCAGGTCAGAGTTTCAGCAGGAGAGGTAAGACAGTCACACAACCAGGCTGTGGAAAATGATTATTTCTCCATTTCTGTGCTAATGAAAAACTTTACTTTTTTCAGCAAAACCAACACTATCTGTAAGAAATGCGCACAGAATGTCAAACAGTTTGGGACGGTAAGTTCACTTGAGAGTGTATATGTTTAAATGACTGGAAATCCCACAGATGTGTGCACTAACATATCTTTTTCTCCTTTTTTTTTCCCCCAGCCGAAGCCATGTCAGTACTGTAACATTATTGCTGCATTCATTGGGACCAAATGTCAGCGCTGCACCAACTCTGAGAAGAAGTATGGCCCTCCACAGACCTGCGAACAGTGCAAGCAGCAGTGTGCCTTCGACAGGAAGGACGAGGGAAGGAGAAAGGTGACCAATCGCACATGCATGTTCTTATTACTCATCCACACACACTGGCTGTGTTCTCTCACGCTGCATGTGTGTGGTGTGATGTGATTCACTCCGCTCTGACAGATTGGACAGTCACTGTTTACAGATTTCAGCACATTGAAAGCATGAGCTTATAGATCTCTGTTCAGCGTCAAGCGCTCAATCATGTCTGGCATTAATTACCGGACATGTTGCACAAAACTGCTGTTGGTTTAGGCACAAGCACAACACAGAGCTGAACCACTCCTCCCACTAATAACTGATCAGGCAGCTTTACACATTTATTATCAGCAGTGTGTGGTGGACTTTGTGATGCATATACATGGAAACGGTTGCCATTTTATCTCTGAGGTGGTG
The DNA here is from genome assembly GCF_001515645.1 of Sinocyclocheilus grahami. Taxonomy (NCBI): domain Eukaryota; kingdom Metazoa; phylum Chordata; class Actinopteri; order Cypriniformes; family Cyprinidae; genus Sinocyclocheilus; species Sinocyclocheilus grahami. The sequence continues at coordinate 160,717 of NW_015505409.1, forward strand.
TAATTTTTAAAAAAAGTCAACCTGTTTGAAAACATCATTCATTAATTTTGCAAATCCATTTGGTGATGCTAGTGGTGCAGAAATTCACTTCACCTTTCAAAGATCCATGTAGATGGTACACTTTGACTTTATGCTAGCAACCAAGATAGCACTTTTTTTTTTCTTTTTTCATTCAGCACTATTCTTAGTTTTGATTTACAATTATAATAGGAGAAATGAAAATGACAGTGCTGAAAATCTAAAATAAACACGGGGATAAAAATTTAAATTGTCATTTACATAACCGCAAGTTATTCCAAACAAAAGAAGATATTTTGAAGAATGTTGGTAACCAAACAATTGCTGGTAGCCATTTATTTTTTTCCACACTATGGAAGTCAATGGCTACCGCAACGGTTAACCAGCATTCTCAAAATATTTTCTTTTGTGTTCAACAGAAGAAAGAAACTCCTATAGGTTTGGAACAACTTGAGGATGAGTAAATGATGACAGAGTTTTTGTTTTTGGATGAACTATCCCTTTACATACTGTTAACAAATATTCATTCTCTAATGTCAGAGGTGTTTATGCATCATCACAAAATGCAAACCAAGTGTACAGCAGGTGCGAGAGCACCTGCAGTGTTATTTCTAACTAACACTATTATATTATACTTTAACACTAAAATACACATTCAATTAAAACATGAAAAAAGAAATGTTGCCTTGGAAATGGTGAAGTACTAAAACTGAAATAAAAATAAATAAAGATTTATTACAATTAAAATAAAAAAATATATAGAACCACTGCAAAATTATTACAAAAATGTTCAACTAAAATGAATATGAAAACTGAATAATTATTTTGATGAAATAAGAGAAAATAAGAGTTCAAAAAAAGTTCAAACATTCAAAATATGAAATGCTATAATATTATATAAACCGTACTAAAATAAGGCTGAGCACACTTAATGCAGATGTCAATTCTATTTTTCTCCAGGTGGATGGGAAGCTCTTGTGTTGGCTCTGCACACTGTCATATCGTCGTGTTCTACAGAAAACAAAAGAGCAGCGGAAAGGCCTTGGCTCTTCCCACTCTAACTCTTCCCTCAGCGAGAAGGAACATCAGAGACACCATCATAATCATCAGCACCACAGACATGGAAGTTCGCATCACAAGTAAGCAATATAATAATAATATAATACACATACAAACGTGCATCAGCGTCCAGTCACAAGAATACAAATTTGTTTATTGGAAATCCTTGAAAAACTGTTGTCCTGTGTATGTGTTACAGAATAAGTGGTACTTTAAGTCCAGAGCAGGATCAGGGACTGTGGAAGCAGAGGTGAGATGTGTCTTTTTTTTTTACATGCATAGTAACTGGAGGCATGCAGTTTGTATTCGACTACAGTTTAATATTTAGGATGATCAGTGTGTTATTTTACATTGTGTTGAGATGTATTGACTCTAATTAGTTTCTCTTGTGCAGCATTCAGAAGGAAACGCCAAAGAAAAAACCCAAACTAGAGACAAAGCCATCCAATGGAGACAGGTAATTACTTCTCACTGTAATCGTCTCTATCTGTCTGTCTCTGGCCTTCCAGGCAGGCTGTCACATTCTCTCCTTAAATGTTAAACACATTTCTTTTTTTCCCCTCCAGTAGTTCAATCACTCAGTCAATGGATTCTGGAGGCACGGATAACTTTATCTTGATTAGTCAGCTGAAAGAGGAAGTGATGTCATTGAAGCGCATGCTCCAGCAGAGAGACCAGACCATCCTTGAGAAAGACAGGAAGGTAACTTCTGATGTTACTTCCTGGCTTTGGTGCCGCTTGCACATGAAATGTTCCCATTTTGTAGCTACAGCTCTTTCGGGCTACAAGTATGAGTCACTGAATCAGAATCATGTGACAGTCCTCATATTTTCAGAAAGGAAAAACTCATTAACATATTCAAATAGACTTGTATCTCTGAGCACCATCCTGTTGTCTGATCAGCCAGCCGCCCACATCACAGTCCATTTGCTGCCGGAGGTGATGATTATGCTCAAATGTTTGAGCTGTTACTAGAAGTCTATATGTAAAGATAAAGATTTAATTGAATTCAGTGAATTTGCGTTTGTAGGGCAAATGTGGTGTATTCCAGTTTAGCTTTCTATGCAGTGTGGCCATTTCAGTACAAATTCCAACTCATGGAGCGAAAATGTTTTAATTTTTAAAATAAAATGGAGAAAAATTCTCTAGAGCAGGGCTCCAGACTGCAACCAAGACCATTTTTCTGCTGGTGCGAGTAAATTGTGCGACCGCGCTGTTCAACTCACGTTGCCATTTCTGTCGCATATGAGAAACATAAAACGGCAAACGAAACAAAAGCGTAACAAAACCCCGCTACTCATTTGAGCTGTGCAGCCCGGACCGTGACACAAACAAACTGGTCCGAGCTCAGAACAGCTTTACTCGGGAACCAAAGTTGATTTTGCGACACTGTTACTGCACAGTGCTGCGACATCCAGTGAGAAGCATTTGAATTCACTGCAGAATTAATAAAAGTTGCTGCGAGATTTACTGAAGCATTCAAATTCTGCACAGAAATCTGTTATAAACGGATCAGACCGCGCTGATGTAGAAAACCAGACGTAGTAACGCTGTCTATAACCATGGTGTTATGGCAGAAATAGTCGAATGTTATTACATTATTCATTTCAAGGTTTGTACAGCCTTTTGAGAGAGAAATTCAAGCAATTTTCAATGATTACAAGCATTTCACACAACTGTTTCCAGCACTTTAAAGCTCCTAAATGATCCAATTTGAATGTTATTTTCAATGGGATGACCAAAATATACTGTGGTGGTGAACAAACGCTTATATAAAAAAATACATCAAATCACCATTATAACCTGTAGATGCCAGCAGAGGAGCACTTATTGGCTTATTAGACATTAATTTATATTTTGAAATTATAAAATCACTATTATAAAATCTCAAATCATCAAGAAATCAGATTTTGTCAGAGTTTCACTCTTTTTTTTTTTTTTTTTGTGTATGAAGTAAAAAAACGGCACAAAGTGCTTTGAAAAACAAACTTTTCTTCAATTTGGGACTAAATCACAAATAATCACTTTGTAAGCTTCCCAACTCAAGCTTGGTGCTTTACTGTCAAATGTGTATAAGCATGAAATGAACATGTAATATTATTAGTAACTGCACATCTTAATGCAAAACCATAGTAATTGTATCATATATATTTGTCATATCTCTCTGAAATTAAAAGAATACTGCACATTGTAATCTCTATGAGTTAAGTATTTATTATCAAAGCACTTGTCAGTAATACAGTTAAAATGGGGGAAATATGTGAATTGCATTGCGGGCTGATTTAAGGTGTGCCCCTAAATTTTCTGCTTGTGCTCCTAAACCTTTTCAGCGAGGGGCTACAGTGCTAGTAAAAATAGTCTGGAGTCCTCCTCTAGAGGCTTTTTATAGTTGTTCATTTGTTTAGAAATGTTTCTGTGTTGGTTTGTTTGGTAATGAAACGCAAGGGAAACCGGTTCACTGCCATAGATGATATCACAGCACACAACTTTGGAAAAATGGCTTCTGTTCTTGAATATTTTGAAAAGATAATTTCATAAGTTTGTTTACTGTTTCAGCTGACGGAGCTGAAGGCAGACTTTCAGTATCAGGAGTCAAATATGCGGGTGAAGATGAACAACATGGAGAAAGCACACAAAGAGGCCATGGAGCAGCAACAGGTCTTACACAGTGCACTTTGAGAAATTTATTCTTATAGGGATAGTTCACCCAAAAATGAAAATTCTGTCATTAATTACTCGCCCTCATTACGTTCCAAACCCGTAAGACAACCGTTCATCTTTGGAACACAAATTAAGATATTTTTTAATAAAATCTGAGAGCTCTGACCCTTCATAGACAGCAGCTGAAGTGTTCCTAGACCCAGAAACGTAGTAAAGACATCAGTAAAATAGTCCATGAGACATCAGTGGTTCAACTTTAATTTTATGAAGCTACGAGAATACTTTTTACTGTGCGCAGAGGGTCAGAAAGCTTTCGGATTTCATAAAAAATATCTTAATTTGTGTTTCAAAGATGAACGAAGGTCTTACAGGTTTGGAACAACACGAGGGTGAGTAATTAATGACAGAATTTTCATTTGTGTAAACTATCCATTTAAGTTTGGGGTTGGTAAGATTAGTTTTTGGTGTTTTTGAAGGAAGTCTTCTATGCTCACTAAGGCTGCATTTATCAAATATACAGTACAATTAGCCTACTAATAGTGTGAAATGATAGTACGATTTTAAATAACTTTTTAATTTTAACATGTAATTTATTCCTGTGAGCTGAATTTTCAGCATCATTACTTTAGCCTTCAGTATCACCTCCTCCTCCAGAAATCATTCTAATTTGCTGCTTAAGAAACATTTTATAAATGGCTATGCTGCTTAATGTGTTTGTGGAAGCCATAATACTTTTTGGTTCTTTGATGAATAGAAAGTTAGCATTTGTTTGAAATGTATCCATTCAACCGTGATCAATTTCATGCATCCTTGCAGTAGTTAGTAGATATTTCTTTTTAAAACAATTCTTACTGTGTGCGAACTTTTAAACTGTAGTGTTCACCAGCTGTGGTTTTGTTTGTGTTCGTCTCTCAGGCGAAGAACAGGGAATTGATGAAACAAGTGGCTGCACTCTCGAAAGGCAAGAAGTTTGACCGCAGTAGCAGTTCACTGCTGTTACCATAGCAATGACCTCATGCCATAACAATGACCCCTTGCCCCGATGCGTCATTACTGTGAGGAAGCTTCACCCTCCATTGCTCACAGATTATCTGTGTGTTGTTTTATTATTCTGATGATGTCACATATGCAAAAATCTCAATGTATTATTATAATTGTTTTATTTTCTTTAGCTGTTTTCAGCGGTTTTAGTAATCACATGTATTTACAAAACCGATTTAACTGTATAGAGCCATTACAGGAGCCCTGGCTGAACCCAGCCTCAGATCTCATATGCAAAACGTTTCCGAACTTCTGAAAACTGATTGAATGGAAGCAGAAGAGCTGTCAACAAATGTATGGAAATGTTATGAATTGAACGTGTCAGATATGCTGAACAGTTTTTATAGATGCTAAATTCATCTCTCAAGCTCGCTTCTCTTTTGCTCTCTCTTTCTCTCTCACTCATGGAAAGACTGTATCACTGCATGTCTTACTGCCTGGTCAACTGTGTGGATTTGTATATTAATTGATTACTCTTTTGGCTTTGGCTTTGTATTAGTGATATTTCAGAGATGAGTTTTGCAGGCCTGTATGAGCCACTGCTGTTTTAGTGAGTGAGGGCTCTATGTCCCTCTGCCCCCCCCCCCCCCCCCCCCC
>NW_015505409.1:166145-199722 GCF_001515645.1 Sinocyclocheilus grahami
TTCTTTTTTTTTTTTTTTTTTTTTTTTTTTTTTGCAACACGGACGTTTCAGGAATATTAAAGCTAGTAAAACCTCAGTTTGTGTGTCTGTCCTCCTTATTGATGTAGTGGGATGGGTGTAAGGTTATTATAGCTTTGCATTTTCATTCGTTTTTTTTATATGCCTTTTCAAATGTACTCTTGCTTTTAGTTTATATTAATCTTCAATTTCACTCATTTTAGGGGTTATTGGAATTCGAAGGACCAATTTAGTCAACAAAACTTGAAGCCTGAATAAAAATGCTGCTAAAAGTCCCATGTTGACCATTTGTGGTTGCTTTTTTTTTTATGTAAACATCCAGCGGGTCGCCTTATGGGGGCCGACATCCTACATGAGATCACATGACCAATGAATATTTTGTTTATATTGGTAGAATTCCTTTTATTCACATGGAATAAATTGATGACTTACTGTGAAGAGCGCATTTTTTTACAATGGCATCAGTAACGGGAAACATTTGCATCCAAGCTGCTAGGTGTCCGTGTAGGTCCGAGACTGGTCTGCGCAACAAAAATAAAAATCGTTGGTCATTGATTCTGCATTTTCTATGCGTTTACATAAGTTTGTACTTTATATTTATTCTTGTGGTGATTAAGGCGCTGTTATTTAGATAATATAACTGAAACTGCATTTTATCACGTCAGCGGTCGCTTGTATTTGCTTTCGCGTTTGTCCCGCTGCCGCCACCGTATTCCCACACGCACGTGACAGTATATGCGAGTCTGGTAACGTTAGCCAAAAACTAGCTTAATTTATTTAGTTTTTCGGTGTTAGTGCTTTAAATTCGTGTGGTCTCGTTGATAAGTTTGGAAGCATAGAGTTGGATTCATATCGTCCTGCTGCAGGTGAGTTTAAAATAATGTAACAAGTAACGTAAAGCAAGCATGTTTTTATTGAAAACGTAACAATTCAAACAGACAACATTACAGACATTAAAAGTCATTAGACCTTTCCTGTCACATTCATTACAATATTCCCACCTTCCTTGTTTTTACAGAATTTGTTAGACTAAACAATTAAAAGGGAATTGACTTTGAAATCACTCGACGACTTATGAAGAATTTAACACTTGCTAGTAACAGAAAAAAAATGTATAATCTACATCTATCCTTTTTAAAATAGCATATCAATGCATTGTCACAATTGATATTAGATTTTAAATTTACACGTAAACCTTCTAATGCCAAAAGGAAGATGAACAAAGACATTAAATAACCAAACAAATAAAAGTCTCTCTTTTTGCTGTAAACAAATGAACAACAGTACTCTATATCTAAATTGAATTGTTGAGTATTACAGCTGTAATCGAAACATGTCATGTATTCATGTCAAATCTTCATAACAGGTGAAACATCCCTAAACCTTTGCTATATCAGACATGAGGCATTTGTGTGTGTGTTACAACGCATTCGTTTCAGGTAACCGAAGATGACCACAGCAGCAAGGCCAACGTTTGAGCCCGCAAGAGGAGGACGGGGCAAAGGAGAGGGTGATCTGAGTGCTTTGTCTAAACAGTACTCCAGCAGAGACCTGCCAGGACACACCAAGATCAAATACAGGTCAAGTTGCTGTTCTTTACAAAATCTCTTTGGCAATCAATCAATTATTAGGACAGAATGTGTATAATGCCATTGCATTTAAAGGAGTAGTTCAAACATTTGGGTGACAAGTTTGCATACTTTTAGGCAGGGCTCCAGACTAACTATTTTTACTAGGAGCACTGTAGCACACATTTTCCAAATTTTAACTGTATTACTGACAAGTGCTTTGATAATAAATAGACTTAACTCATAGAGATTACAATATATTATGTAATACGATTTTCTTAGCACCATATTACTTAGCCTCAAGGACCTATGCAAAAATAAAAAAATATACAGACTTTTGTGCGCACGAGAAACCATTACACTTAGCATATAGGACAATGCATACTGAGCCACCTATTGTGCCATCAGCCCATTTTGCAGTGTGGTTTTTTGGCCGCCACAGAATATGCGTTAAAGAGACCTAAGGTCTTGAAATATGACTTACTGCCCTAAGCCACATTTTGAACACCTTTTTACAAAACCAGTCTTTTTTATGTACTCTTGAACTTGATAAATAGGACAATGCACACCGCCATATTATGCCATCAGCCCATTTCGTGTCATGGTTTTTCCGCCACCGCAGAGGCTAAATTGGACATTAGGCCTTGATATTATAGGTACTACTATAAGGAAAGCCAAATTTTGAGCAAGTAGATCTCTATTAATTCATGTGCATCCATGCTCTTGCTTTATTTATAGCAGGATGGCAGTGATGCACAAAAGAAATGGGTTATATAAAACTAGAAATTGTGTAAGCATGCAAAAAAATTCCCATGCACATGTTTCTCGAGGGCACAAAAAGTTTGTGTGCATACAAAAGTCCGGTTTTTTAAAATTATTTTTCATTTTAAGGTCTCTGTATGCTCACTTGTATGTTTCTATCACTTCAAGAATATCAATGAAAAAACCCCCTGAAAAAATTAAAAAATATTTATAGATGACTGTAATATTTATTAATTATAAAGCTGAAAATAGTTCTGTATGAACCATTTATGTTAAATATGGGCCAGAAATCTTGAGCCCGACCGATATGGGGTTTTGGAGCCGATACCGATATTGGGGAGTAAAAAAAGTTCGATATATCGGCCAATATTCTTTGTGAGGCTATATAACAGTATAGTATACAGTGTACACACGAATGGAAAGTGTGTCCAAACTTTTGACTGGTACCGTATATAGAATAAAGTATATACATAAACCGTATATATATATATATAAATAAGCGCATTTTTTGCAACGATAACTCAAATGTGGTGATCAAACACTTATAATGATGTGACAAATAGGCCTATGTAATGGAAGCAGGGTATTTAACAATAAACTTTATTCAAAATTAGTCTGACATCAGTGCACTTAACGGTAAACTTCTCTTATTATAAATAACTTAAAAAAAACACAAATAGAACAAAATATATGTAACTTGAATGAATTAAAGCAGGGTTCCTCAATTAGTTTTCGCCGAGGGCCGAATTCTGCCAACAATTCCAAGCCAAGGGCCACTGACCTAGGCATATATATATACAGTGGGTACGGAAAGTATTCAGACCCTCTTAAATTTTTCACTCTTTGTTATATTGCAGCCATTTGCTAAAATCATTTAAGTTAATTTTTTTTCCTCATTAATGTACACACAGCAACAAGTTTTTCACACCTGGATTTGGGGATCCTCTGCCATTCCTCCTTGCAGATCCTCTCCAGTTCCAGTAGTCTGTTTTATTCAAACAATTATGAAAATTTTTGCATTTAGATCCTGCTATAAAATACAGAAGAACTTTGCCTGTTTAATATAAAAAACTAATGAACAAACAAAAAATCTGAATCTCCATGTCTGCCATGTAAATCAACTGTTCCTGCTCATTCCCATACTGGATCTCTTCTCTTCACTTTTCCTAATTGCAGATTCAATTATTAGATTTGTCAGTATTAATATTTTTATGCTTAGATTTTTTTTGGGGGGGGATCAAACTATAACACCGTGTCCCAACCAGACACGACGCGATAAAAAGTATCTTTTCCTTGTAGTTTTTGTTCTAACCACCCGCGAAAGCGACACGTGACAATAAGCGCCATGGGATTCTATTTTAGGAACGTTTTTTTATTTTCCGCTACGTCGCAGCAGGAACAACATACACGGGCCACTTATTGAGGAACCCTGAATTAAAGGGTTAGTTCGACATGAGTAATTAATGACAGAATTTTCATTTTTGGTTAAACAACTATCCCTTTAAGATAAAACTCATCCTGATACGTGTGTGTCCCTGCAGGCAGCCCACTCAGGATGCTCCAGAAGAGGTGAGAGCTCGTGATTTCAGACGTGAGCTGGAGGAGAGAGAGAGAGTTGCTGTTAAGAGCAGAGACAGAGGAGCAAGAGGTGAGGAAACATGTTTTATGTGAATGGTTTTTGACTTGATATCAAGATGTTCATTGACAGTGACTTTGTTTCTTTTAGAGCACACAACTTCCTCGTCATCTTCATCCTCCTCCTCCAAGCGGCCACGTCTGGATCAGATTCCTGCTGCCAACCTGGATGCGGATGATCCCCTCACTGATGTACATGCACATACACATGATGCTTAGGCAGGCAGGTTGATTTTGACGGCAGTTTGAATAATGTGTTTATGTATGTTTTAGGATGAAGATGACTCTGACTCCGGCTCTGACAGTGATGATGACACTGCCGCCCTCCTGGCTGAACTGGAGAAGATCAAAAAGGAGCGAGCTGAGGAGCAAGAGAAGAAGGTAAACCTCTCTGACCATTTACCGCCTTGATCTTGATCATTATCGCAAAATAAAGCCCTTCAGGATGATCCTGGTCACCATTTCAGGATTTATTTTGTGATTATGAACAGCCTGACTCTGCATTTATTCCTTACTTAGGCTTGATATCTTTTTTTTTTTGGTGTGCGTGTAATTAAGGAAAGGGAACAGAAAGCAGAGGAGGAGAGGATACGTATGGAGAACATTCTGAGCGGGAATCCACTGCTCAATCTGGCTGGCCAGCAGCAGCAGCAGCAACAGCAACAACAACAAAAAACACAGAGCCAGAATGCATTCAGTGTGAAGAGAAGGTAATTTAATGGTGGTAAAAATAAGTAACACAAGATTATTTGGTTTTCTGTCTTCTTTCATAAGTTACTCTTTGTGGCATAGTTCACCCAAAAATGAAAATTACCCCATGATTTACTAACCCTCAAGCCATCCTAGGTGAATATGAATATTCTTCTTTTAGACGTATATACAATCAGAGTTATATAAAAAAAACATCCTGGCTCTTCCGAGCTTTGTAATGGCAGTGAATGACGTTTTGATTTTGAAGGCCATTAGAAGGCTATTAAAAGTACTCCACACGGCTTCAGGAGGCCTTCTGTTTGTGTAAGAAAAATATCCCTATTTAAAACTTTATAAACCATAATCTCTAGCTTCCACTAACTGTTGTATGCACCCGAAAGTGGAGTTCCAGCGGGTAAATCATAGGGTTATTTTCATTTTTGGGTGAACTATCCCTTTGAAGAATTAAAGCAAAGCAATTAAAAGTTAATTAAAACTCTGGGCATTCATGTGCATTAATGCAAGATGATGGAAACACTCAGTTTAAATTAAAGTATGGCCCATCTGATAATAAACATTTCACTCACTTTAATGTTACATTGTTTGTGTGATAATGATCGTAATATATTGACATTAGTAGAAGTGTGCTGTTAGAAAGAATAGTACATCATTGTTCTTGGTAGTTATAGTATGAAATGCAATGGCTTACAAAATAATTTTTTCCTTTTTAATAGCATTTTGCTTTGTTTGCTATTTCTATAGCTTTTATATATTATTTACTCTTGAGACCAACAACATCAACAGCTCTAAATGTCATTTTGGTCCAAACGATTCTTTGAATTCAATAATGGTAATAATAAAAATAATACTGGCTGGTGTTTTTTTTTCTCCCTGAATGAAGGTGGAAAAATGGCTTTGTCTTTGAATCGCAAATTCGTTAAAACCGAGAAAGCTCAATAATATGCTATTGACAACATTCAAACCCAATTTCACATTCTGTTTTTGGCAGGTGGGACGATGATGTCGTGTTTAAAAACTGCGCTAAAGGAGTGGATGAATCACGTAAAGAGAAACGCTTCATTAATGACACCCTGCGCTCTGAATTCCATAAGAAATTCATGGAGAAATATGTTAAATAATTGTCTTGTTATAGAACTGTATTTCAGCAGTTTGTTTAAAATATTTTTTTCGTTTTCGCAAATATCATATGTGCTCATTTTGTCTTTTGAATCTTTATGTGCTGCCCTTCAGTAGTGGGTCTGTAAAAGAAGTGTACCAATAAAAATAAAATAAAATGGAATGCTTATTCATTTCTCTTTCTACTGTATATGATCCAGTTGTCTTAAGTCATGCTTTATAACATTCACTTATCCTGCAAGCTTGTGTCTGTTATCTTTATCTTTTTATTTTTAGTCAGAATTGCCCTGTTTGTCCTGATTACATTTACACGTTCAGACGTTTCCATACTTTCAGGTCAGGTCAGACCTTTTTTATTTTCTTCTTCTTAAGTTACTGAAGCAGACCCGCTCTGAATCAGTAGAGCAGATCTGAGTCCAACCTGACCTGCGTCTTTTCACAAGGGGGCTTTCTATTCTGCTCCCTTTTTTATTCTTAACATATTTAGGACTTTTAACAGTAGCGATTGTCTCAAAGCAACCGTACAGAGTAACACGCCTAAACCCCCAGCGAGCAAGAAAACGGCAAGAGTTTCGTAGAAAAACTCCATTAATGTAACAAATATACCTTGTGAGAAACCAAGGCTGAAAGAGGAAACCCATCCTCTTCTGTTTGGCCTGAATTTCTTTGAAAGACTGTGTATAGAATCAGTACTGTGGATCTCTATGGACAGTTTGTCTAAAATTAGTAGTCCCAACTGTTTGCTTGTAAAGAAAACCAGCTGTGAGGATGCCTTTAGATGTCCTGATAGCAAATAAACGGTCCTTTACCGAGCTAAAGCTTGTGGTAGGCATGGAGAGGACTACGTTAGCAGACCACATGAAGCTACATCAGACAGTGATGTATTAATGTGATCAAAGTGAATGAACCGCTACACCTAAGGCACATTTCCAGGTCAGACCTGCTCTGAGTTGGCAACTGTGTGATTCATGACCAATGACCCACAGCTAGTCTTAAGTGATTGTTCACATTCTTGGAATTTCTTTCCCTCAACAGTAAATGTGCATCAGCCGAGTGGGTGTTTGACTAATAGAACGATGTGTTCTTTAAAGTTTGAGAAAGTGCTTGGCTCTGACGTGTCTGATTGTGTAAGTGAGGTAAAGGAACAACTGTTTGTCAAGACTATGAGTATAAAGGAAACACATCCTAATATTCCTTCTAAAAACTCAGAAGTAACCTCAGAACTTCCTCCTCAGAACTGTCTTCTGATTGGCTGAGGCCAGCGGGTGGGCTCTAAAAGAGGTTCACTAGAACTATGACTGTACAAAAGACATCCAATCAGCCAAGAGAGACGGAGACAGAGAGTGAGAAAAGGGAAGCCCAAACCTCCTGTTGCAGTTGACTGTCTGTCTGAGAAAGGAAAAGAAGAACTGCTGTGCACAGTGTTTATTTGAAGGTAAGATTTCAGCTTCCCGTGCACTTTAAAATTCTTTTGCTTCAGGTTTCATGTTTGACTGAATAATGATGGTTTTCTTTTTTGGTTGTTTACGGTAATGTTATATTGTTAGTCTGCAGATGATGTTTTTGAAGTGGAGTGTTGAGAGAGGGAGTAGACATGAGGTGTTTACACTAATGTAAACAATTATAGAAATTAATGTTGATAAAGATTTTCAGTGTGTGAGAACATATCTGAATATGTGGATCATCGTGGTTATACTTCTTTTGAAGGGTTTGATGGAAGATTTTATTAATACATTTTTTTCCAGATTGAGTATTTTTAAATACATTATACTTTTTTTTAACTTTAACCCTTTTTTTAATCAGTTAAAAAGTAATCTAAGGTATTATGTTTAATAATAATAACGTTTATTAAAGTTTCTTTATTTACTTTTGATTTATAAAGCTTAATAGTTATCTTCATATATAGTATGTGTAACATGAACTAACAATAAGCAGTATATATACAGTGGGTACGGAAAGTATTCAGACCCCCTTAATGTCTTTGCATGTGGGTGTGTGTGTGTTGCACAGAATAAATATTGAGTCTGTTGGTTCACTGCCTTTAGTTGACCACAAACACGGGTGTTTCTTCAGGGTTTCTTGAACGTTAGTGGTAGGTTTGTGGTGAAGTAGTTCCTTAATCAGCCATTCAATCACACGCACGTCTAAATCTTACTTACTCTTCCTTTTTCTCCCTTCTGCTCTATCCACATTTAATAATAGCCACATATTATCAGTCATGTATATTGGATACCTGTTTTTCTGTCTCTCATTCTGAGTGTCCCAGAGGGGTTTCAGTCTAGTTCTGGGTGTGCGATATAAAGAGAGGATTGAAGTTTTTGACTATGTGTTGTTACTATTTCAGTACTCTTGTAAGTTGATTCATATGGAAATATGTTGGTCTGTGTGCAGGTCATGTTGTCGCAGTGTGAGAGAGCACGGAGTATAAGTGGACGTCCAGAAGGACCGTATCGGGCGGTAGAAAGCGCAGATGCTCTCATTACACAGGACTTTGAAGGCGTGGACACGCTGGACAAACTTTTTGTACATGCTGTGAAGAGATTTAGTAAGGCACCCTGTCTGGGCACCAGAGAGGTCCTTAGTGAAGAAGAAGAAAAACAACCCAATGGGAAGATCTTTAAGAAGGTAAATTCATTCACCGATTTGATTCGGTATCAGTTCAATCAGTTGGAAACAGTCAAAAATATTAGTGACAGTTGATATAGAAATGTATGTGTTTTTGTTTGTAGTTGGTCCTGGGGGACTACAGCTGGATGACCTATGAAGAGGTCAATCAAGCAGTGGAATCATTTGGCAGTGGTCTGGCAGCTTTGGGCCAGTGTAATACCATTGCCATCTTTTGTGAGACACGGGCAGAATGGATGATCACAGCACAGGCCTGCTTCAGACGCAACTTCCCATGTAATACAATCACACTTTACTTTAAAGGGTTAGTTCACCCAAAAATGAAAATTCTGTCATTAATTACTCACCCTCATGTCGTTCTAAACCCGTAAGACCTCCGTTCATCTTCGGAACACAAATTAAGATATTTTTGATGAATTCTGAGAGCTCCGTAATTACCACGATCAAGGTCCAGAAATGTAGCAAGGAGATCGGTAAGATAATCCATGTGACATCAGTGGTTCAACCGTAAATTTTACGAAGCTACGAGAATACTTTTTGTATGCAAAGAAAACAAAAATAACGATTTTATTCAACAATTCGTCTCCTCCGCGTCACCCTGGTGCCATTTTGGAGAGTATCCACTGAACGTAAACAGCGTACGCTATTCTGTGTCAGCTGTGTTTTCATCGTTGTTTATGCTTTGATTTGAACGAAAACAACGTATCCGCGTGACGCAGCTGACACAGAATAGCATATGCTGTTTATGTTCAGTGGATACTCTCCAAAATGGCACCAGGGAGACAAATTGTTAAATAAATAATAAAGTCGTTATTTTATTTTTTATTTTCTGTGGTTACCGGATCTTGATTGTGGTAATTACATTTCTGTCTATGGGAGAGTCAGAAAGCTCTCAGAATTCATAAAAAATATCTTAATTTGTGTTCCAATAATGAACGGAGGTCTTACGAGTTTAGAACGACATGAGGGTGAGTAGTTAATGACAGAATTTTCATTTTTGGGTGAACTATACCTTTAACTCTAAACACGTTTAAATCTAAATCATACAGTCATATAAATGTTTTTTTGTTCTGCTCCGTAGTTATTTCACAGCTGAATTTATGTAACCTTTGGTTTACATAGCCTATTTCCAGTCAATTTAGCTGTACATAAAGAGTTTTGTTATTAGTTATTCACCTATAGAGGTTAATTGGAATCAGAACTCTCGTATATTCACAGGAAATAGCTTACTTCTGCATTGGAAAATAAGGTGGATATTAGTGGTGGAGATTTTTCAGTTACTCAAACTTTCTGCCAGTTACATCACTAAACACAGTAGGTGGTTTATGAGTGAGATATTCAGTCACTAACTGAACGATTCATTCAAAAACACTAATTCACTCTGGAGTTAAACAAATTACTGTTTTTATCAGTGAGGTAGTGAATCATTCATTCAACCAATTTGTTTTAACAACACGGACTCATTCAGGCTCATTTTTCTTAAAGAAAACATACATGTGAGGTACCACTTATGGAATAACCATGCCAGGCTGAAGTATTCATTATACAATTTCGGCAATACCAACTCTGATACTTGCTTCTTATCCTATTATAACACCCCATTCTATATATTCTAATACAATAATTGTAGAAGGCTTCTTCAACACTAAACAGAAAGCATACATGAGCAACAAAGTAAAAATACATAGTCACTTCTCATGATGAACGACAAGAATGAAAATTAAAATAAAGACATAAACAAACTGTAATTATAGGAGGCATGAGCCCCGAAGTCTATGTCGATAATGTCCTCTAAACATCTCAGTCTTCTCATAGATGTTACCTTATTTGTTTCCAGATCTTAATAAAATAGATCATTTGTCCTTTAAAATAAATACAGCATATTTCTCAGTTCTCTGACCCACATCTCAAAGGTGCAAACTTCAAAAATAAATGTTACATAGTAATAACTTGTATAACTCTTGTATAAAAGTAATATCCATGTCAGGCCAACCCTGTAAGGTTTTTTTTTTTTCTTTTTACAATATTTTGTCAATATTACATACCGAACCTTTAATTTAGTTCTTTTTATATTTAAACTATATATGTAAACCTCACAGATCCTGCAAAGATTATCTGAACTTATGAGCACAATTGTGCGTGTGTGTGTGCAGTGGTAACGCTGTATGCAACTCTGGGTGAAGATGCTGTAGCTTATGGGCTGAATCAGTGTGGAGCCACTCATCTCATTACAAGCACAGAACTGCTGCGGACCAAACTGAAGGTACACAAAGCCACAGACATGCAAGTGTGACCTGCTTATCGGGGTGGTCTGGCTAAAAGTTTGCGTTATATTACTCTTTCTCTCTTTCTCAGAACGTTTTGAGTGCAGTGCAGTCAGGGTTGCAGCATGTTATCTATGCAGGCAGTGGTGAAGTATGTAATGCTGATTACCCACAGTCTCTCGACATGCACAGCATGCAGGAAGTAATGGAGCTTGGGGCAAAGCCAGAGAACTGTGAGTAACATGCAAAACAATTATTTATACAACCAAACTGAATTGATTCATAAGCTGATACACATGCTCTCTCCTTGTGTGTCTCTCTCTCTTTCAGTAAGCAAAGAGTATGAGAAGCCGACTGCATCTGATCTCGCAGTGGTGATGTACACCAGCGGGTCTACAGGGAAGCCTAAAGGAGTGAAGATGCAACACAGTAATCTGATTGCAGGAATGGCTGGGCAGTGCCAGCGGATCCCGGGCCTGGGGTGAGCAACAGTAATAACACCAACACCAGTTCAATAATTTGCATGTTTTTCCGTACACTACGGACAAACAAATTACTTCCAGCTTAAATCATGTCACGTCTGGTTAAGACATAATGCATCAGTAGGGTAAAACTGGAGTAGGAGTGTGTGGTGAAGCAAATACAGGGAACAACAGAGACATGTGGGTGTAAAATTACACAAATTATGGAAAACTAACAACTGATGAATAAATGCCTGTAAAATTAATATAAGTTAGTGTCTAATCTTTCAAACTAATCTTAAATCTTTATTTTTGTGTGAGGGTTATTTATATACTATTTTGGTACTCATTCATGTTTTTGAATTAGCTTTCATTTTTATATTTTCAGTTTAACATTTTTATTTAAGTTTTAATAAATGCTTTTTTTTGGTCATTTTTATATTTTTTTCTTTAAATATTTCTATTTAGCTTTATTTATTTTTATATCCATTTTAATTTGAATAATTTTAGTACTTCAACTTATTTATTTCAGCTGTTTCCAAGGCATTTCTACATTTATTTTTTTAATTTTTTTTTTTTTTAAGTTTATCAACTAATATTTATATTTGATTTCAGTTAACAAAAATACGTTTGAGTAGTTTTAGTTTTAGTTAACAATAACAGCATCACTGTATGTTTTTTTTTTGTCATTTTTATATTTTTTTCTTTAAATATTTCTATTTAGCTTTATTTATTTTTATATCCATTTTAATTTGAATAATTTTAGTACTTCAACTTATTTATTTCAGCTGTTTCCAAGGCATTTCTACATTTATTTTTTTATTATTATTTTTTTTAAGTTTATCAACTAATATTTATATTTGATTTCAGTTAACAAAAATACGTTTGAGTAGTTTTAGTTTTAGTTAACAATAACAGCATCACTGTATATGTACAGGTCCCAGGACACTTATATAGCTTATCTCCCTCTGGCTCATGTGCTGGAGCTGACAGCAGAAATATCCTGTGTGTCATATGGCTGCAGGCTCGGATACTCATCCCCACACACACTCACGGACCAGGTAACACACACACACACACACAAACATACATACATACACACATACTCTATTATATCATCTTCTCTGTGCTTGACCTGTGTGCACTTGTCTATGCAGTCCAGTAAAATAAAAATCGGTGCTAAGGGAGATTGCTCTGTGCTTAAACCCACCCTGATAGCGGCAGTACCGGTGAGTTTTAAAAATTAAAAACTGAGTGTTTTATTTTTGTTCCCCTCTTTTTACTCAATATTTGTGTATGTGTATCTGTTGGTGTGTCTAGGAGATCATGGATCGTATCTGCAAGAACGTTAATGGGAAGTTGAGAGAGATGTCAGTGGTTCAGAGGACTCTGTTTAAAGTGGGATACAACTATAAGCTGCAGAAGGTGTCACAAGGAGCCGATTCTGCGGTGTGTAACATGTGAGTCAGTTAAACATGATGGGTATCTATCTATCTAGTCTGTGTGCACTTGTCTATGCAGTCCAGTAAAATAAAAATCGGTGCTAAGGGAGATTGCTCTGTGCTTAAACCCACCCTGATAGCGGCAGTACCGGTGAGTTTTAAAAATGAAAAACTGAGTGTTTTATTTTTGTTCCCCTCTTTTTACTCAATATTTGTGTATGTGTATCTGTTGGTGTGTCTAGGAGATCATGGATCGTATCTGCAAGAATGTTAATGGGAAGTTGAGAGAGATGTCAGTGGTTCAGAGGACTCTGTTTAAAGTGGGATACAACTATAAGCTGCAGAAGGTGTCACAAGGAGCCGATTCTGCGGTGTGTAACATGTGAGTCAGTTAAACATGATGGGTATCTATCTATCTAGTTGTTAAAGAAATAAAAAACTGCATCAGTTAGGGATAAAATAATTATTGCAAAACATATAACATACCAGAAACATATTAATTACTGCAATACTGTTCCAAGTCTAGACTCATCATCATTATTTGCTTATTTTAATCCAAATGGCGACTTTTTTTGGCCAGATATATATATTACCCTATATTGTTATATTGAAAATATACTTTGATATAAATATGTATTACAGTATTTTAAAAGGTTAAATAGTTACATTTCTAAACTTTGCGTGACTTATTTTACAAATACATTTGTGTGCTAAATTGTGTTGTGAATTCAAAATTTTCACTCAGGGGTAAGAGTGATAAAATGTTGCCTATATGCAGTGCTGCAATGGCAGATTTTGCCTATACGAAATGGTCTCTGTCTTCAAGATCTTGTTGTTTGAGATGATATGATTGTGTGTTTCAGGTTGTTTTTCAAGCGTGTGAATTTGCTGCTGGGAGGGTGTGTACGTCTGATGTTGAGCGGAGGGGCTCCACTGTCTGCTTCCACACAGAGATTTATGAACGTGTGTTTCTGCCCTGTCGCTGTGGGTTACGGCCTTACAGAGACGTGTGGAGCAGGAACTATCTCAGAATGTTAGTGCACACACATTCTTTCCTGCATGTTAAAATGACTGGATTCCTGTGCCGACATGTTCAAACTTGTGTTTGTGTGTGTTTGCAGTTTCTGATTACAGTACAGGACGAGTTGGAGCTCCTCTCATTTGCTCTGAAATAAAACTGCGAGACTGGCCTGAGGGTAGGACACACACACACACACACGTGCAAACAGCAACAGCAATTGAGGGTTCTCAGGTTCACTTTACATTCCTAACTTTCAACCGACCTCTCTCTTTCATCATCAGGTGGATATACCAGTCAGGACAAGCCACACCCACGAGGAGAGATTCTGATTGGTGGACCGAATGTTGCCATGGGATACTTTGGGAGTGAGGCGGAGGGAGAAAATGACAACTTTTGGGTGGATGAGGCAGGGCAGCGCTGGTTTTGTACTGGAGATGTCGGGCAGGTTCATCCAGACGGTTGTTTGCAGATTGTGGGTGAGTAAGTTCTGAATCACCTAACAGAGGAGACTTACGTCAGAGAGACGTCTGCTGTTCTGTCAAACATAACATGCCAATCCTCCACTTCCTGTTCTCAGATCGTAAGAAGGACCTGGTAAAGCTGCAGGCAGGTGAATATGTGTCTTTGGGGAAGGTAGAATCTGCCCTGAAAAACAGCCCCCTCATTGATAACATCTGCGTCTATGCCAGCAGGTACACCACAACTTTATGTCCCACAATATTCTGTATCCAGAGATTAACCTGGATAAAGTGTCAATTTACATGTGACCGGAATTTTAGCACTGAAAATCGCCATGTCCCAGTTTTGTTGGTCATAGGTGTTCATACTGATTGATTTGATAACATTATGTGTGGGCTGCACAACTGTCCATATACACAGCTATTAATCTGATAACAAGTGGCATGTATGATGCTATCAAAACGGGTATATTTGTAGCAATAGCCAACAATACATTGTATGGGTCAAAATTATAGATTTTTCTTTTATGGCAAAAATCATTAGGATAATGTAAAAGATGATGTTCCATGAAGATATTTTGTAAATTTCCTACCGTAAATATATCTAAACTTAATTTTTGATTAGTAAAATGCCTTGCTAAGAACTTCATTTGGACACCTTTAAAGGCGATTTTCTCAATATTTAGATTTTTTTGCACCCTCAGATTCCAGATTCTCAATCTGTATTGTTGTATCTCGGCCAAATATTGTCCTATCCTAACAAACCATACATCAATGGAAAGCTTATTTATAGATGATGCAGAAATCTCAATTTCACAAAATGGACCCTCATGACTGGTTTTGTGGTCCAGGGACACATATGCAAGTAAAGATATTTGTAATGTTACAAAAGATTGTAACTTTACAACTTTCTATTCATCAAAGAACCATGAAAAATTTATTACAGTTTCCACAAAAAATATTAAGTAGCACAACTGCTTTCAGCATTGGTAATAATAGGAATCGTTATACCAAATCATTAGAATGACTTCCGAAGGATCATGTGACACTGAAGACGGGAGTAATGGCTGCTGAAAATTCAGCATTTCCATCACTATTTAGATTTTTTTGCACCCTCAGATTCCAGATTCTCAATCTGTATTGTTGTATCTCGGCCAAATATTGTCCTATCCTAACAAACCATACATCAATGGAAAGCTTATTTATAGATGATGCAGAAATCTCAATTTCACAAAATGGACCCTCATGACTGGTTTTGTGGTCCAGGGACACATATGCAAGTAAAGATATTTGTAATGTTACAAAAGATTGTAACTTTACAACTTTCTATTCATCAAAGAACCATGAAAAATTTATTACAGTTTCCACAAAAAATATTAAGTAGCACAACTGCTTTCAGCATTGGTAATAATAGGAATCGTTATACCAAATCATTAGAATGACTTCCGAAGGATCATGTGACACTGAAGACGGGAGTAATGGCTGCTGAAAATTCAGCATTTCCATCACAGGAATAAATTACAATTTAAAACATATTAAAAAAGAAAACAATTAGTTTAAATTGTAATTTTACAATATTACTGTTTTTGGAGTGTGTTTGATCATATAAATGCAACCTTAGTGAACATAAGACACTCTTTTCAAAAATCTTACCAACATAATCTTTTTTGTTTTAAACTTTGAGTTTTAGGACAATATTACAAAGAGGAAAACAAAACGGAACAAAAGACAAGATCAACTTAATACAATCATTCAAATAAATAAATTGTGGGTTAGCAAAACAATGAAAGTGATACAATTCAGTATGATACAATACAATTTAAGTGAAAAAAAGTGCTAAGTGCTAGAACTAAGATTCACTCTAGCAACCCGATCTTTTGAACAGAAGTGTATTGATATAAACTTTTACAATTGCTTATCCATGGCTTTAAAGCAAAGCCACAAAGAGCCACAAAACTCGTTCTTAATCTTGTGTGTTTTTAGCAAACCACTAGGCTACTTAATATGTGTATTGATACAACCTAAACTTGTCATGCAGGCTCCAAGACACCATAATGCAGAATAAACATATGCCGTCAGTTCAACACTAATATGTCCTTGTACTATTTCCGATCAGTGATCAGAACTACTTGATCAGCTTTGTGGTGCCCAATCAGAAGCAAATGACTGAGCTGGCAAAAAAGAACGGGATAGAGGGCGAATGGGAGGAGCTTTGTAACCACACCAAGATGGAGGAGGAAGTAGTAAAAGTCATCAAAGAAATTGCAGTCACAAGTAAGCATGATAATGTTATACTAACTTCTCAACAATGTTTGATTAATTAAGTATATGCTGCAGAAAGTGGAAGTGTGTAATTCTTTCAGTGGGTTTTTTCCACACTTTTTTTTGGAGGGGGGGGACTGTCTGTTTGGTGACCGAGTTTACCTTTAAACAGTGTCTATTGTAACTACAGAGATTTGTGTGTTTGATACTGAGAGAAAATAGCAACGGCATTTATTTTTTGTGTGTGTGTCTATGTGTATAAACTGTATATAAATTAATTGTGTATGTGTGTGTGGTACTGTAGGTAAACTGGAAAGGTTTGAGGTTCCACAGAAGATCTGTTTAAGTTCTGAGGCTTGGACTCCAGAAACAGGGCTGGTGACAGATGCCTTCAAACTAAAGAGAAAAGAGCTGAAAAATCATTATATAAAGGACATTGAGAGGTTATATGGGGCTATATGATGGACATGCAACACTTATCTAGGCTGATTCCCAGTTGGTGTACTACGCTTTGTAGATTACTATCCCCCTAAACATAGTATTGCATCAAAATGCAGTTTTACTATGATCCTGTCTTACTCCATACACTAGACATGAATAAAAGTCTTTCAATTGGGATTCATCCATATATAAAGTCACTGCCATTCCTGCTGTTCTCAGTAGAAACACCATTCTTCTCCCTGCTGGATGTAAATGGTCATTACTTCCTCTGTGAGTAAGTACTGTGAGAAATAGATTTATTTAATGGCAGAAAAAGATGTATGCATTGCTGTTATATATATATATATATTACTTATAAAGGTGCCCTGATGCATATCTATGTCAAATATTTTTTAAATGTTCAAAATTTGCCACTTTTACTTGAAAGCGTTTTTGGGATGCAATTGGTACATGTCAAATTTTTAGTTGCTTGGCGTTTTTGTTTGTTTGCTTAATTGTTTGTTAGAGTCCATTAAAGAAAAGCTGATGCAGTGTTTAGTGAGTCACCCAGCTGATTTCTGATGGCAAGAGTGGTAACGGTCACTTACGATCAGCAGAAATAAAGCTGGGAACTGTGTAAACTACAGAATATAATGTGGGATGAGTTTAAGTTTACATATATATGAGAAATGATTTTTATGTATACCATTGACATGAAAGGGAAGAATCTTTGGTTGCTCCAGTGTGCATACACAGATGAATGGGTTAAAGGCAATACATAATGTGTAAAGTGCATTGGAGATGAAACTGGGAAGTTATATTTTTCCTGTTATGCAATATACTGCATAGTTTTATTTTTTTAAAACTATATCACCATTCCTCAGCATAAACTGTTTTCATCATACATTTATTATTTGCATCCTGTAATTGTTTTTCTGTTTTTTTTTTATGTCTGTGCTTCGATTTAGTTGTTTGAGACATTTCAAAAGTTTTATACGTTTTTTTACTTGTATTTAAGCTCTATACCTGTGAACTGTTACATTTTTTTTCTGACTGAGCTTTATTCTGATATCACTCATTTTCTATATAAAAAAATCCCTTTTCCTTCTCTGTCCACCATCATTTCAGAGTTTTGACACTTCTTGCATTCTCTTGCTTGTTAGCACATTTCAGGTGTATTAAAACAAAACGTCCACTTAGTTACAATTATAATTAATCACTCTCATTTAAAAAAAAAAAAAGCTACATTTTCCAAATTAGGCACACAGAGTCAGCAATCTCTCTCCTTATTTATCTGTCAAACCTTGCTTTCTGTACTTTGTTATTGCTGAATTCTTCCATCCGAGACCCGGACGTTTAACTCTTTTCTATTAGAGCTGTTCATTTGTCAAAGTTTGATCTATTCTTGAACTCTTCCATTTCACTTGAAATGGCTGACAGAAAAAAAAAATGTTTTTATGTCCTCAAATCTGGCTGATATGAATTCATCCTTCTCTTTTATTTGTTTGTAAATAAATTGTGATTTAGAACTAATGTATTTTCAATTCAATATTCAACCATTGTAAACAAAACAATTGCGCAGATATGAGCAGTGCTAGTCCCATGATATGTGTGTGTGTGTGTGTGGACGCGTAATAAGTGTGTTTTGGGTTTCTCGAGGCTGTATTTTTTTTACTCCTGTCCGCCCACAGCAGCAAACTGCCTCTTCTAGTTCTGAAACACAAACAGAACTGAGCCACAGAGCCAGTTCTACTTTGAACATGTTTTAATGTCTTAACCACGGAGCTCCGGTCCGGTTCGGTACCGTGCGGCGGCAGTTCTGGGCGGGTTTGATGCTGCTGGACTCGCGCTGAGGGAGGTGAGCTGGTGAGGAAGGAAATGGCGGCCGATCTTCATAAATATCCGTGATTTTAGAAAAAATAAAAGACATTTTCCTGTGACTTCGTTCGGGAGATTCGTTTCTCAGAGTCGTTGATATGTCAAGACAGTTTGGGCAAATAGTTTGAATAGTGAGAATTAATGAAACACTATAATGTGCGTCGTATGAAGAAATGTAAAGTTTTAATGGGGGTTTGCATTGAGTTTGACATTGTTTCGGTGGGTTTGGCGCGGTTTTAATGACTTAGAGGAGCTGGAGGCCCGTTAGCATGTTAGCATGCCAGCCCGTGTTTACGGAAATCAAAGTCAACATTAAAAACACAATTAAAAAACTTTCACACGTTACACGAATACATAGAGATTTTGTGTGATTAATGGAGTTTATCCAGTGTTTTATGGTTCGATTTTGCGTACAGTAATGTTTTTGACAGCAGGTGTTTGAAATATATTATTAAAGTCGTACAAATATACACACGTCCTTCACACAGACAGGCGCGCGTGAATAACCTCATTCAGTAACTGCATCATTAATCGTTATGGTTGTTACATGTGCTTGTTGTTTTTATATGCAAATATGTTTCGTTTTTTTTATGCTGCAGCGTGTGTTTTTTCAGCTGGGTCTGTTTGTCTACTGCAGTGTGGGGACACTTATAAACTCCAGAAGAAACAGAAGATGTTGACAAAATGATAGCAGCTCAGGACATTCAAACAGACTTCCATCAGTAAGTACCAGACACAAACTAACTTACTCCTTCTCCAGCCAGACACTGTCTGTGTCTCCAAACCTAACTGTTCAGCATCATGGGCGCATTTAACAAGAAGTCCAGCATCTGCTACAACTTGCTTATGTGCTTGCCTTTCCTAAAACAACACTGTGTTTGTAGGAAAACCGCAGTGAAAAAAATCTTGGAGTTTCAGCCCTGTATGCACACTAAACACATTTGACCTCTTGTTAGAGCTCTGTAAAAACCAACTATAAATGAAAACACCTGTAAAATACATACACCTGAAATACTCCACATACACAGTGCTCTAATCACTGGTGCATTTTGTTTGTTTAGGGAAGGATACTCTCGGCTCTCGGACACTGATCTTGAAGATCTCGAGGGTCGGAATGGCAAATCTGGGAAAGGAAAGGTACCTATCAGACGGTGATCTTGTAGAAAGGCATTCAGCTCTTTTATCACTCAATCAGCTTTCAAAAACACTGTTAAACAGATATGAGTAAAGCTGCGCGATTAATCACATAAAAGTGAAACTGCTATATGGTTTAGTGCGATTTGATTAAAATAAATAAATGCGTTGTGTTTCAGAGTGAAGCGTAGCATTGTTTTTTTTTTTTTCTTTTTTAACAAATCTGCAGCTCATGAGTGGTTTGCAGAAAATACTGCTCTACACAAAATCATCTCTGCATGAGCTTTCAGTTTGGGTAGCTTATAATGCGCGTTTGGGAATGCAATATGCACCAACTGTCTTTAAACCAGCTGTTGTTAACAAAAAAGAAGATTTGAGGGCTCCCTGAGGTTTTCCGCTGAAATAAAACCTTAATGGTTTAACATTTGAGAAAGAAGAAATTAAAACAGTTGTACTGTAAAATGTTATTGTTCTTAAATTAATTTTACTGTGAAATATTACAATAATAATAAAATTCCTTATTTTGTCTTTATATTGTTATTATTATATTGATATATAATCACAAAATGGCAAACCTGGAGCTTTTTTTAAAATCACGTTGTAAATTGCAATGGGAATTTTTAAATCACAGTTCGAGCCATGCAGCCTTAGAAGCTTGTTTAATTAACATTTTCTTGCTTTTTGCCATTTGTGTCTAGAAGGGGAAAAAGACCCTTGGAGACAAGTTGAAGGGGTCAGAGGTGAGAGGTCGGGTAAATGGCCACCATCAGGAGAACGACATGGAGAATCTCAGTTTGTTTGAGATTGTCAAATTGGGCAAGAGTGCCACACAGGTACCAGCATACACACGAACAACTTCAGATACATGCTGATCTGTTAGACTGTATTCATTCACAGACATACACGCTCTCTGTCTCAAAGTGCTCGGATGTATCATCAGAGTAAATCAGCAGTTTGTGTGGTTGGTTATTATATCCAGGTCTAACTGCAGTGAATGCTTTCTGTGTAGGCTGTGTGTGTAGGAAAGAAGGTTTAACTGAGCGAGTGTGTGTGTTTACTTTGTGTGTCTCTCTCTGTAGTCAGTGGTTGATGACTGGATTGAGTCCTATAAAACGGAGAGAGACTCTGCCGTGCTGGAACTCATCAACTTCTTTATCCACTGTTCTGGGTGTAAAGGTGTGTGTTCTCTAGGTGTAAATAAGTTTACATAATTCAATCTTATATTTTGTCTTATTGAATGTGTATGCTTGTTATAGGTGCGGTGAGCTTCGAGATGTTTCGGCACATGCAGAATTCTGAGATCATCAGGAAAATGACGGAAGAGTTTGATGAGGTTTGTTAATCTGTTTGTACCACAGACGTTTCCATGGGTAGAATCTATGATGGGATGGAGGAGATTAGATACTGTAAATCTATATGGAAAAAGTGTGTGTGTTCAGGACAGTGGCGATTATCCGCTGGCAATGGCAGGTCCGCTGTGGAAGAAGTTTAAATTAAGCTTGTGTGAGTTCATCGCGGTCCTGGTCCGACAGTGCCAGTACAGCATAATCTATGATGAGTACATGATGGACATGGTCATCTCTCTCCTCACCGGCCTGTCAGACTCACAGGTCAGAGCGTTCAGACACACCAGTACCCTGGCAGGTGGGTGACTTTGGGCTAGGTACTGTGCAGTGTTCAGAATAACATACTACAACATAGGGGTGGGCGATATGACCAAAATCTTATATCACGATATGAGTAATTTTATTTCACGGTAACAATATATATCATGATTAGGGTTGAAGACTGGAAACTTTCCATGGGAATTAAAGGGAATATATGGGAATTAATGGGAATAAACTGGAAATTTGCTAAATTGCAGGAACTGGAAACTTAAATGCTGTTGAATAACCAGATTTAATGCAATTTCAGTTTAATTTCTACCCTAAACAAACACTGCTCAATCACATGCACGCATAAAGTGAAGTGACATGTGGCCAAGTATGGTTACCCATACTAGGAATTAGTGCTCTCTATTCAACCCATCCTAAGTGCACACACACAGCAGTGAACACACACAAACCGTGAACACACACCCGGAGCAGTGGGCAGCCATTTATGCTGCGGCGCCCGGGGAGCAGTTGGGGGTTCGGTGCTTTGCTCAAGGGCACCTCAGTCGTGGTATTGAAGGTGGGAGAGAGCGCTGGTTATTCACTCCCCCCACCTACAATCCCTGCCGGTACGAGACTCGAACCCACAACCTTTAGGTTACGAGTCCGACCCTCTAACCATTAGGCCACAACTTCCCCATCACACTGCTTACTGCAGGGCTGTTGAGGCCACACCCCCTACATGCACTGTGCTTTCCTACATAACATGAACAGATCATTTCTTAAATCGTGCACACAAAATATCAAAATGTCTATCTTGGTAAGTATTCATGTAAATTACATGAATATTACAAAAAATTATGTTTAAAACTTCATTGTGCTGTGTGTAATATACTGTGTAACTAAAATAGGCTATACCATTGTAAAAACAAATACACTGACTGAACAAACATTTAGGTGAGATAATAATAAAACAGAAGTCTAAAAATGACCCTTCCCCACACCCAATCCCCTAGTCACCTAAGAGGGGGATTCCCCTCCATTTTCTCTGAAGCCACACTTGCTGCATTTGAGCCCAAAGACTACATCTAAGTTTTGATATTCTAAATATATTTGACCTATGGGATTCAAGTTTAACTAGTAAGTGCCAAAAAGTGTTTATACAGTAGCTAGCTAGCCAGTAAATCAAGATATGAAAAATCTAAGCGAGTTAGCACTATTTCATTGACAGTTTATGAGGTATGTGCTAGCTAGCTCAAGCTGTGATGCTCTTTCTGCAATTCAGTTTTCTGTTATCATACAGAAGTACAGTACTGGTCAAAAGTTTGGACATTTTTAATGTTTTTAAACATTGCATGTCTTTTGGCCATCAAGGCTTCATTTATTTAATCAAAAATGCAGAACAAAACAGTAATATTGGGCAGTATTACCGGTATTACAATTTAAAATAATGGTTTTCTGTTTTAATATACTTTAAAACAATCTATATCTGTGATGCAAAGCTGAATTTTACATCATTACTCCAGTCTTCAGTGTCACATGATTCTTCAGAAATCATTGTGCTGCTTATATACTTTTTTTATTACCTGTTATTCTTTTTTCAGGATTCTTTGAAAACAAAACAAAAACAACAGCATTTATTTAAATTAGAAATCCTTTTTTATCAGTACACTACCATTTAAAAGTTTGGGGTCAGTATCTTTTCTCTTTTTAAAAAAAAATTAATTAATACTTTTATTCAATAGTAAAGTAGTAAAGTAAAGACTTATATTGTTAGAAAACATTTCTATTTGGAATGAACACTGTTCATAAGTTTTTATTTATCAATAAATCCTGAAAAATATCATCACAGATGATCATCACATCATGTGAGACTATGATCAAACAAAATGTTTATATTTGTTTTGTATATGATACAGTTTTATAAATTTCCCCAAATTTCCAATTAATTCCCAAAAATTCCCATAAATTCCCAGTAAGCTTCAAACTTGGAATATTTCCAAAATTCCCCAGACGAAGTTCCCATGGAAAGTTTCCGGAAATTTACCAGAAATTGTCCGCCCCTTTGCAACCCTAATCATGATATAGTTAAACAAGGTCTTTATGATATCAAAATTTTTGATACCATAGAGATTTCATAATTCTTGTCACCAGGCTAATACTAGCCTAAATTATAAATAAATAAGAAATAAGCTACATTCATTGTATAAAGTAATCAAATGTATAAAAACACTGCATATTCTGCACAGTGTAAATTAAATATATATTTCTTATTATTAAAGTTACAAAAGTGATTTAGACAAGAGCAGTGAGAGATTTTCTCTTTTGTTGTTTGACAGCAGCTCATGGATCAGACAGCAGGAATATTAGACTGCTGTCACTTTAAGAGCTGCCCAGATCCAATATACTACTACACATGTGTTTTCTTTCTCAGCTGTTTGCTTTCACTTAAGACCTAAATTACTGTGCTTACGAGGATACTTGCAAAAATGGGCATTTTGAAACATACATTGTGTGTATTTAACCTCTAACTTAACTGTCTTCACGTGCGCGTGCCTCTCTGATAGTGCTCAGAAACAGTCTCTCAGACAGCACGCACATACACCTAAATGAGCTTTCTTTCGCTGCTGATTGCGCTTTCAGCGGCTTAAAATCACTTGTTTTAAACTGCAATGCTTAAAAACATATGCAAACGATACGTTTTCATGACCATGTAGCACAGCAATGCCATGTAAGTGACCGCGATAAAGATGATATTTGAAAACGATTAATCTTGCCAACCGGTGTATCGTCCACCCCTACTACCACACTACTTCTACTGCATAAACATATTGTTGTGTCATGAATTTTGTCATGCAGTTTTCCATCAGTGTGTTTTTATTGATAAAGGTATGAATTATACACTGACCTTTTCTTCCACTGTATTTCAGCCATGAAACTAATGACCGCTTTGGTGAATGTTGCTCTGAATTTGAGCATTAATTTGGACAACACACAAAGACAATATGAGACAGAACGCAACAAGAGTATTGGGAAACGAGCCAATGAACGCCTGGAGCTCCTGCTGCAAAAACGCAAGGAGGTGATACACACACAAATGTGCACAAACATACATATATATATACTCAAAAACCTTGATTCAACATGTCCTTTTGTAATTATTAGCTCCAGGAAAACCAGGATGAGATTGAGAACATGATGAATGCCATTTTTAAAGGAGTATTCATCCACCGATACAGGTAAGCAAACATCCCAATATTTGACTGATTCAATAAATTCATATTTTAAAATGATCCAGGAGCTGCTTTTTCTCTTGTATTTGTGTGCAGGGATGTGATTGCTGAGATCAGGGTTGTCTGCATTGAAGAGATTGGTATGTGGATGAAGATGTACAGTGAGGCTTTTCTTAATGACAGTTACCTGAAGTACGTGGGCTGGACCATGTATGATAAGGTATCACAAACACAATCACACAGATTGGTTGTTATATACAAGTCAAACCTACCACATCTCACATCTCATCCATTTACATAATTTTTCATTCCCCAGCAAGGTGAGGTTCGTCTGAAGTGTCTTACTGCTCTTCAGGGTTTGTATTATAACAGAGAACTCAATGCCAGACTGGAACTCTTCACCAGCCGCTTCAAGGTGAGTCTTTTACCTGGACTCTTGCTATGGCAACACCGTCTATAAGCGTGGATTCCTATTTATCACTGAAAAATGTATTTTCCGACCGACAGTTCTCGTTCTTTGTCTCTGTAGGATCGAATTGTGTCCATGACTCTGGATAAGGAATATGATGTTGCTGTTCAGGCCATTAAGTTGCTGACGCTGGTCCTGCAGTGAGTTCAGCATTCAGTCTTTTCATTCATTTCTTTTCTTTTAGAGGTGTCCTTTTACTATGTGATTGTGTTTGTTTGTGCACACAGGAGTAATGACGAGGTTTTGATGGCAGAAGACTGTGAGAGTGTCTATCACTTGGTTTACTCCGCCCACCGACCGGTTGCCGTGGCAGCAGGGGAGTTTCTCTACAAAAAGTAAATGTCACACTTTTTTGTATCATGGCAAGTCTGTGCTTCATTAAATACCAGTGTAATTAAACACATTTGCGACATTACTACTTATCCATAATGCATCTGATACTCACCATGACTGACTGATTCCCCTTAAGACTGTGCATGTATGCTGGTGCTGTGTTCCCAGGTTATTCAGTCATCATGGTCCAGAGGATGAGGGGCGGCCCAGGAGAGGCAGACAGTGTTTGAATGCTAACCTCATCAGAACGACTGTCTTGTTCTTTCTTGAGAGTGAGGTGTGCTTGATGTGCTCAGCGTGCTATGTCACTTCTTAATGTCTCGTTATAGAAATATTTTGACTGAGCAGGTCCTAGTATTTCACGTGTCTATTTTCCTTCTCTGAGATTCCAGCGCATTCTGTGAGAACAAATTGTGACACAGGCAGTTAGATTATTTTAAAAAGTAGGGAAAATAAGAATTTAGTCTAATTTATTCCTCTGAATGGAATAGTAACTGAACAAACTGTGAGACAGTAGGTTGGCTTTTTAAGATATCATGAAAGTTTGTGTGTTTTAGCTGCATGAGCACGGTGCCTACCTGGTGGACAGCTTGTGGGATTGTGCGTCAGAGCTGCTGAAGGACTGGGAGAGTATGATCAGCCTGCTGCTGGATGAACCTTACCCTGGAGAGGAGGGTACATGGCTATCAGTTTTTTGTGTCAGGATCAAAATTTGGCTAAAAATCATTCTTGCCTGAACTACTTAAACACCATGATTTGTGCGTTTCAGCTCTCACTGATGCACAGGAAGCTGCTCTGATTGAGATCATGCTTTGTGCTGTCAGACAGACTTGTGAGTGTCACCCACCCATCGGACGAGGCCCTGGCAAAAGGGTGAGACACACGCGCACACACACAATCAACATTTTGGTTTTGCCATATTAGTGAGGATGTCTCATAGATGCAAACGTTTTTTACATGGAGGTAATATTTTTTTAAGCTCTTGGCCCTGAACCTAATCCAAAAAGTTAGTACTGGATAAAATTTTGGCATGAAATAAAAATTCATCCTATCTATTTTCGAAATCTGTTATTGATCTTATGGTGAATGACTTGTCCATGCATGTGGTTCATTTAAAGGGGTCCTATTATGCTCTTTTACAAAGTCTTGATTTTGTTTTGGGGGTGTACTAGAACATGCTCTCATTCTTGGTGGTTTGAAAAACGCATTATTTTTCACATAATTTACATGATTAAAATACCTTTCTCCCCATCCTGGCACAAACGGCTCGATTAGTTCCGGCTTTGATGAAGGTCCGCCTTCCGAAAAACAAAATGTGTTGTGATTGGTTAGCTGTCCCAGTGCGTTGTGATTGGCGAACAGCTAAGACGGTGTTTCAGTACTGCCCCGCCCCTTGCTCCGTCTTTCAACAAAAGCTTTTTGGCGAATCCGGCAGGCATTGTACTCCCTCATGTTGTGGAAGCTGTCCTCAGTAAAATGCGCAGCACACAATAGCAAATTGGGGTTATGATGCTCGGGGACAGAGTTAAAAAATAAATTGCAACCACTGTTTCCTGACATCATCCGCTTTTGGAGGCCCAAACAAAGACGTTTTGGGCACGGAGGGGAAAAAAACAGCATTTCAGGCGGTTGTGCAACGGACGAGAAGCGCAGCGTCGCGTCGTGCCGCCTCTTTAAAATTCAAATACATTATTTTCTATGAGTGTAGGCACACCGGTGGCGCCGTTCGGCGTCTGTCTGTGGCGCCCAGCTAGTGTACTTGTAAGAATTGTTTTAGAAATGCCGAAAATTTGAAGCTACAGCACAGCAGCTCTTCTTCTTCGTTTTCTCTGATGCACTAACTCTGCAGCAGCAAGTCAAGTCACTTTTATTTATATAGTGCTTTTAACAATACAGATTGTGTCAAAGCAACTGAACAGCATTAATTAGGAAAATAGTGTGTCAATAATGCAAAATGACAATCGTAAACACATTACTGTTGTACCATGGCGCAGTACGTTTTTCTCTAACCTTTTTTGACGAAGAAGCACTTCTTCTTCGTCGTCTCGTCTGATGCACTCACTCAACAAAGCTTTCTAACCACAACCTCGCCCCTCCCTTGAATTTCTGTAGGCGGGAATTATTTTTTATGATATTCTAATGAGCCGCTTTGTGATATCACAAAGCCCGGAAACCAACGCTGTAGTCCAAACGAGCCGTTCGTTGTAGTTTTTGAAAAGGGATTTTTTTTAAACTAAATATCTCCCTTTGGAGTGGACTTTGAGATTTGTAACTTTCTAGATCTTTTTTATGCCCAAACATACACACTGACTAAAATTAAAAAAGTGAAAAAGCATAATAGGACCCCTTTAAATCATTTTTTTCTTGCGTTTTTCTGGTGACGTATGCTGGACTTCTCTAATCATTTAGTCCACTTAAACCATGCATGTTTCGTACACTTGGCTAAATGGTCACATTCAGATCTGCCTCCATCCACCTGATGGATAGAACCAAGTCCCTGTTCTATATTGATTCTTTTTCGATAATCTGTTCCGATCACTCTGATGTACATCATAATATGGAAGAAACCTGTTGCTATTTCTTTCATTACAACTCTGAAGCAAACATTTTTGGCCGATTGTTCTTTGCAAATAGAGAGGACCACTTATGTTGTCACATGTTTTTCTTTTGGCATTTTTACTTTATTTGTGAAGACATTTTCAAAACTTTGCTTATCACAAAACCGTAGCCAAACGTAAACATAACTCATGCACACAAATATTTTCAATCCAGAAAATCATGTCAATCATGTTAAAGGAAATAAATCAAATAATTTTCTAAACCACCCATAAAAATTGTGTCATTATTTCCTCATTTTCATGTTGCTTTAAATGTGTATGCTGTTTCTTATTCTGACACAGGTTCTAACCGCTAAAGAAAAGAAAACTCAGCTGGATGATCGAACAAAGATCACAGAAACATTTGCTGTGGCTCTGCCTCTGTTACTGGCTAAAGTGAGTGATTCTGTGCCTTTCCAGATGTGTTTAATGCATCAGTTGAATAACAACCAAATTTAAATTATGTAAATGTAAATATCACTTAAATTGCAGTCATTAATCCTCAACACTGTGTGTCTTTTTGGGATTGCAAGAAAAATTTCATTGCAATATTGTTTGGCTTTTTGGGGATAAAGCAGTGGCCCACAACTCACTGCATACAGATATTCCAAATAAGTGATTGTAATCTGAATAAGGATGGAAACCAAGTGATTTCTGAAAAAACTCTTTCAAACTTCTTTCTCTCTCTCTTTCTCAGTATTCAGTGGACCCAGACAAGGTCACTAATCTGTTGCAGTTTCCTCAGTATTTTGATCTAGAGATCTACACAACTGGTCGGCTGGAGAAGGTAATTATTCACATACAAAAAAAAAAAAAGTACCACATAGTACACAAAATGATGTGCGTATAAAATAAGTCACTTTTATCATGAAGAAAGTTTACAATAGTAGTAACATATTTTTTAATCAATACACAAAGTCAAGAAAGGATAGATAGTTAATGTTTTGTTGTAGTAGTTCTATTAGTAATTCTTGCACTGATGTCCTGCAGCATCTGGATGCTTTGCTGCGCCAGGTCCGTGATGTGGTGGAGAAGCACACAGACACAGATGTATTAGAGGCATGTTCCATGACATTCCATGCACTGTGCAATGAGGAATTCACCATCTATAACCGTGTAGATATTGTCCGCAGCCAGATGATTGATGAACAGATTGACAAGTTCCACCGTCTGTTGGAGGATGTCCTGCAGGAGGTGTGTGTGGAAATTTTCTCTGTAACTGTTCTTTGTGATTTCACCAGTTTCAACTTTAACGGTTTTGTTTCTTTAAGGGAGAGGAGCCTGATGAAGATGATGCCTATCACGTTTTGTCAACACTCAAGAGAATCACAGCCTTCCACAAGTAAGAACACACTTTTCGCTAAAACTGAGAAATTCCAAAAGTCCTAAAACAGATTTAAAAAAAACATTTTGGAGTTAAATAAATACATCTGTACATGTTTTGTGAGGTTCACATTCATAGACCAGTGGACTTTCTTCATCATAACACGTGTGTGTGTGTGTGCCTGTGATTGTGCTCCTTGCAGTGCCCATGACCTCACTAAATGGGACCTTTTCACCTGCAACTACAAACTTTTGAACTCTGGCCTGCAAAACGGAGATATGCCTGAGCAGGTACTGACTACTGATCCAGGGGCTCAACTCATTTTAGTTCACTGGCCGGGTTGCATGCCTTATACATGCTCTTCTGCAGTGAAATGTTGTTCTGAACCAACTAGGCTTGCCACGATAGACGGTGCTGACGGTGATACCGTTGTTAAGCTGCAACACCGGTTACGTCACTTGCCCACCGCGGCACCGACCCCCACCGTCGTTTAGATTTTTTTATAGTAATAAAAATAATTTAGTTCAGTAAAAGAACAGTCACTACAATTAAAAACTGAACGCGGCTGCTCAATGCTACATGCCGAATGACAGTCGCGTCACAGATCAGATTTAATTTGTCCAGTGAGGAGAGTGAGTCGAGTTGACTGACAAGAAGAGTGAGGTGAGACAGACAAGACGATCGCGGATGATTTGGTTTCGAAACGAAATGCAAAAGCGCCTGTTTTGCAGTATTTTGGATTTTGAAAAGCCTGTTGATTTTTGCCGTTTATCTAGGTGATTTTGGAAGTTTTTTAAACATTAGTTTCTTATTTAATTGGTTCCACAGTGTTTTCTGATTTTTACTTTATTTAAACTAATTTATTTATTTTATTTGGCATCAAGGTGTATGCCGTGCCTCCAAGCTTTCTTATTCGTTTTGTTAATAAACTTTCTACATTTCTTATTTATTTGGTTGTATATTATACATGTTTACTTATTTCCAGTTTTGTATAGGCTACCTACTTAAACCTTATGTAAGTTATTTGTTATTTTATATTAGGCATAGCCTGCCCTATAGCATGGTGTATTTTTATTTGTTTTGTTAATAAAAGTTCTGTTTTATATATAGCCTAAAGTGAGTTTGACGTTGTATTTTGTTGTTGCATTCAATCAATTGATGCCAAATTGCCGCTAATTTGAACGTGAAAGTAAAATGCGCACTGTGCTTTTAAGCTATTTAAAAATGAAGGAAAGCGAGGAAAAGAGGGAAAATTCAAACGAACTAAAAACTAACAATTGCTTTATGCCGAATTGCCGCTATTTGAAAGTGAAAGTAAAATGTGCACGCCACTTTTGCAAGCTATTTAAAAGCGAAGGAAAGCGAAGAAAAGAGGGAACACCCCTGCCCCCATGGTGATACCGGTGTTATTGGCGTTGTCAAATGTCGATTAACCGGTGGAAAAATTTCCTCACCGTCACAACCCTAGAAACTTAATGACCAGTAATGGCATAAAATGGAGCACATTGCTTTTACAATTTTTGTTCCCCAGATGCATTTAGAGGACATTTACTTACATAAATTCATAATTAAGGAATATTAATCAAGCAACAATGTTTTTAAGAAGAAGAAAAAAACTATTCAGTGATCTTGACTGGATAAGAGAACATTAACACAAAGTTAGACCTGCAAAACAATGTAACAGACCGCATCAAATCAATTTTTTGTATTAATATAATATTCAGTTTTTAGCTAGCAGTACAGATAAGCCCCTTAAATTAAAACTAATTGTCAATGAATTCAATTCTTTTTTTTTTCTTTTCTAAAAGCAGGCCCTACTACACTTCTCTACAGGCCATATTTGGTCTGTGGGCCATGTGTTTGATTATATTGTTTTGTTTTGCCTTTATAGATCGTGGCTCATGCACTCCAGTGCACTCACTATGTCATACTCTGGCACTTGGCTAGGGTCTCGGAGGGCAGTGCCAGTAAGGTACAACACACACATACATTGCCAGACCTGTGTTGAGACTGTCATTTGTGAGCGTTTAGTCACACTCTCGTCCTGTTTCAGGATGATATGGTGCTATTGAGGAGACAAGTGAGAGCCTTCTGTATGATGTGTCAGAGATACCTGAATAGCATCAGCACTGTTGTCAAAGAACAGGTGAGTCTGACCTGCCACACCAAGCCCCTACATCCTTTCATGTATAGGGGATTCTGGGAAAATGAACTGTGTGTTATTGTGTGTTGCAGGCCTTCACCATTCTCTGCGATGCACTCCTGATCTTCAGTTATCAGATTGTAGCATCAGGGCGGGAAGCTTTAGAGCCATTGGTGTTCAGTCCAGATGCATCCTTACAGAGCGAACTACTCAACTTCATCCATGATCACGTGTTTGTTGACCAGGACGAGGACAGCAGCACAGGTAAATGACAAATAGGACAGAAGACTGCTCTGATTCACTTTAAGGTGGCAGTGAGGAACACTACTGTGTGAATTTGAGTGTATAACAGCAAGTATGCAGTCTATGCTCCAGATACGAGATCAGCTGTTGACTTATGTGTAGTTGTGTAATTTGTACACACCTAATAGCACAAAATTAATTTTTCAGCAGCCTGACATAGCAATATGGCTCATCAAAGGGTTTGAGTTTGGAGTGGGACTGCTGTTTTATCAAACACTATGAATTTGATACATATGGATTTGTTTTATGATGCCTTAGTTACCTTTTTAGACTTTCTAAATTTTGGTTACCTGGACTTTCAGTGGAGGGACAGAAGCCGCTCAGGTTTCATTTAAAACATCTTAATTTGTGTTTTGAAAATTAACCAAAATCTTATGGGTTTGAAATGATATGAGGGTGAGAAAATTGACAGAATTTTTATTTTTGGGTGAACTATCCCTTTAAGAAACCTCTTAGGAAACAATGCTGCTGTTGGAACAGAAATGAGATGCTGCACCTTTTATGATGAGAAGTAATCTATTAAATAAAAAAATTGTGAAAAACTTACACTACCAGTCAAAAGTTTGGTCATTAAATTACTTTCTTTTTTTAACAGTATATTATTATTACAGTTATTATCATTATTATATTCTGCACAATTGTTGACTGCTTTTTTTTTGCTATCCAGTCAAATTAATTCAATTCATTTTTGGTTGTGTTTTGCAGATGACGAGGCTGGTAAGATTGAGGCGCTCCACAGACGCAGGAATTTACTGGCCGCCTTCTGCAAATTAATCATCTACAATGTGGTAGAGATGAAGACAGGAGCAGATATCTTCAAACAATACATGAGAGTGAGTCTCATTTATGTTGTAACATTGCTCTGTGTTTGTTACTTGATGCTTACATTGACTCCTTGTCTCTGTCTGTGTGTAGTACTATAATGATTACGGTGATATCATTAAGGAGACCATGAGTAAAGCACGTCAGATCGACAAGATTCAGTGTGCCAAGACTCTGATCCTCAGCTTGCAGCAGGTGAAGCAACACTTCTCTCCATACTCAGACCAGCTCTCCCAGCTACACTGAATAACAGAAGTGTGATGTTTGTGTTTCAGCTGTTTAATGAGATGCTGAACGATCTGGGCTGTAACTTCGATCGGTCTGCTTCAGCATTCTTTGGGATTAAAGAACTGGCCCGACGCTTCTCACTCACGTTTGGACTCGATCAAATCAAAACCAGAGAGGCCATTGCAATGCTCCACAAGTAAGAACATTTAAACACCGTTGCTGTAAAGTCCCAGCTGTGTTCTGGTTCTTGATCTCGAATCGTTGGATGGGAGCTCCAGCCACTTATGTATTTAAAACCATCATATCAGAATTGAATTCTGGCACCAGCATTAAAATTAGAACCATTTCAGTGGAAAAGGGGCAAATATATGTCTTTGAGACAGTCACAGAGTGTGTGTTTTCTGTGTTTAGGGATGGAATAGAATTTACATTTAAAGAACCCAGTCCACAGGGGGAGGGCGGCCCTCCTCTCAACCTTGCATTCCTTGACATCCTCAGTGAGTTTTCTTCCAAACTACTGAGGCAGGACAAGAAGACTGTGTAAGACACTCACATTGAGAATCCCTGCTGTCTCAGATCCCTCAGAGACCCAAGTATTTATATTCATGATGCAGTATTTTTAGTAAGCCATTAGTTGTAAAAACCATTTCATTTAGGCACTATTTGCATTGTAATATGGTGTAATATGGATAAAGGTTGCAAAACACTGGCCATTTTGCTAAATCCCCCCCCCCCCCCCCTCACCCTATTTTTTTTTA
>NW_015505409.1:199777-209966 GCF_001515645.1 Sinocyclocheilus grahami
CCCCCCTTTTTTTTTTACTGTAGTGAAAACCAGCACACAGATGTATTTAAAAAATAATACATTTGAACCAGTAAATTTGACTAAAATACTGTATATAAATTAAAATATTTAACAAACATGTTTTTGTTGTCAATGAGAAATTAATGACAAAACAGCTCAGAAAACAGCAGATTTTTTTTGTACCATTCATTAAAAAGGCTTCATTGTGTAAAAACAGTAGAAAAAAGTTTGACACCTAATGCAAGCATTGCATTTTTGCTATGCTTTGAACAATGTTTTTAAATGTATGTATGTTTAAATTTTCAAGGCATGTAAGCCTTTTCCTGTCACTAGATAAATTGGTTTGAAAAGTGTTAACTGTGTCAGCATGTTGGCGGCATTTTTTGTGACTCTGGCAGATAATATGCATTTTTTCCCCCAACAAAGCTGTTGTTGTGATAAATTTCAGTGTCAGCTGCAGTTATGTGTAGTTTTTACCCGTATTTGTAAAATATACAAATGTTGAAATTCTGTTACACTGGGTCTCTAAAGGTTAATGGTGTACTTTCTTTTAAATTAGAATCTCTAATGAAGTATATTTATGTTTTTTGTTTGACCTCCGATCTCTCCCATCAGGCACCTGTATCTAGAGCGGTTTATGACCTTTCAGATGGCCCTGCAGAGGGACGACTGCTGGTTACCACTCATCTCCTACCGTAACTCTCTGCAGGCGGGCGCTGATGATGACACTTTGTCTGTCATCAGCGGTATGAGCAGCAGGAGCTCCGCCCGCAGTCGCAGGAGCAAACCACCTGCCGCCAGCAAGAGAAAACTACCCGAGGGTACATATGCATTGAATCGTAATTATATGATTAATTATAATTTTTATAGATTAATCTATAATCTTTAGGATAAAACTGACTTCCTGTTTCATTGTATTCTCTCTATGTCTGTCTCTCAGAGGAGAGTAGCTGTAGCAGCAGTGATGTGAGCATGTGGGTAAATCGTGAGCAGAGTGGCCCGCAAACTCCTGTAATGATGTCATCACCCCACATCGTCTCTACTGTCCTGCGGGATGCAAAGAAGCTCCGCCCTGAGCAGGGGTACATGGGAGTTTACAGCATGAGCAACGAAACGCCACACACACCTCTGCAGCCGCAGCACCAACACATGAACTACAAGTAAGCACACAAACACTAAAATTTTTCCACATACTCTCTCTAACACACACACACACACACACACACACTCTCATTAGTAAAAAGTTGATTGCAAGCTGTTTTGTTTTCAGTTCTCAGGTCGCGTGGATGATGGCCCAGAAACAGCAGCAGGAAAGAGCAAGCCTGCAGTATGGCAAGATGAGAGGCCACATTCAGCACACCATGTTAGTACACATTTACATACATATATTGAGATCTGTATGATTTTTTTTTTTTTTTTATATATATAGAAATTAATACTTTTTTTCAGCAGCGATGCAGTAAATTGATCAAACGTGATAGTGAAGACATTTATAATGTTACAAAATGATTTCTATTTCAAATAAATGTTGTTCTTTTGAACTTTATTCATCAAAGAATCCTTAAAAACGTGTATAACTGTTTACACCAAAATATTAAGCTGTTTTCGACATTCATAATAACAACAAATGCTTCTTGAGTGTCAAATGAGCGTATTAAAAGTATCACGCGACATTGAAGAGTGAAAAAAATTGCTGCTAATCATTTAAAAAATATTCAAAAATTGTTTACTATATATTTTTTTATATTACTGTATTTTTCATCAAGTAAATGCTGACTTGCTGAGTGTAACATTTAAAAAATCCTACCGACTTTTGAACAGTAGTGTATATACACATAGTGTTGCACCTTTATGGATTTTCTGGCCTGATTATCAATTACTTGTGATTTTATATAATTTCACCTTTTGCATTTTAATGCTATTTTGTTGACAAAGTAGCATTGCTCCGTTTTATGGTTTTTGAATAGGGCTGCCACAGTAACGAGATTTGAACAGTTTTGATTGTGGTCACCAGGCCTCAAAATCTCACATGGTCATTTGCATTCTTGCACTCATATTGAATTTTTTTTAACATTTGCTTGTTTGCCAGTCGGCGTGGCAGTGGGCTGATGGAGGATGATGAGGAACCGATTGTAGAGGATGTGATGATGTCATCAGAGGAACGACTGGACGACCTTAATGAGGGCATGGACTTCGACACCATGGACATTGATCTGGTAGGAATCAGAATTCAGGAAAGCATAATATCAACCAGTGAAAACCCTTTCTAACGCAAAGATTTGCTGTCACTCAATCAGGTGCAGAGTCACAATGATAGCGTTGCTCAGATCTTCACATAATCCATCTAATCCGGTTTCTTTCGGCTGCGAGGTCGAGAGAAAACACATTTTGTTTGTCATTGTTTTTAACTTTACCTTTTTTGTTTTTCTGAAGCCTCCATCCAAAAACCGTAGGGAGAGATCAGAGCTGAAACCAGACTACTTTGACCCTGCCTCCATCATGGATGACTCTGTAAGCCTTCTTTCATCTGCCTGTTTATTAATTAATTTATTAATCCACTTTATAATTTATTCATTAGATCAGCTTGTTAGAAATCTCTTAGCTTTACATTAAAGGAGGAACCAGAGGATTATGTGCTTTTTTTTAATCTTGTGCCAGTAAGCACCCGCCACAGCATTGTGGCAGTTTTTACATTTGATTAAATTTTTTCACAGAACTTCAAAAATCTAATTTGTTTGATTGTTCTCTCTGTCCATTTACTCGTCACTGTTAACTGAAAGACGAGATGCTAAGGAAGAACACGGCACTAAAGACCCATTCATGCCAATAACGATTTGTGACCCTGGACCGCAAAACCTGTCTTAAGTAGCTTGGGTATATTTTTAGCAATAGCCAAAAAAACATTGCATCAAAAATCGTTAGAATATTAAGTAAAGATCATGTTTCATGAAGATATTTTAAGTATATAAAAATATATTACAACTTAATTTTTGATTAGTAATATGCATTGCTAAGAACTTCATTTGGACAACTTTAAAGGCGATTTTCTCAATATTTAGATTTTTTTTGCACCCTCAGATCCCAGATTTTCAAATAGTTGTATCTCAGCCAAATATGGTCCTATCCTAACAATCCAAACCATACATCAATGGAAAGCTTATTTATTCAGCTTTCAGATGATGTATAAATCACCCTTATGACTGGTTTTGTGGTCCAAGGTCACATATATAACAAAACAAAAACCTACGAAGTTTAAAACATCATTCTAAAGTGACTCTGTGTGTGTGTTGTCTAACAGGTCCTTAATGTCTCCATGTTCTGAGATGGATGGTTCTCACATGAGAGCGGTGACATGTTTTCCTCATCTGATTTCACTCCATGAACTAAATGCACATGATGGTGCTGTGTATCTTTCCCTCCTGAAAACACACCATAACTGTACATATAACAGCCCACAGGGCGACACAAACATTTTCAGCATGAGATCAGACTTATCTATTCATGCTCTTTTGTAATGGAGGTTTAAAAATCGCTGGTTTTTTTTGTTGTTGTTTTTTTTTACTCCTAGAGCAGTTTTGATTTTTAGGTAATTTTGTAAAGACAATCAATTGTAAATGACTTTATAGAGGGTGATTTAAATCTAAAATTTATAACTCAACTTTCCTTAAAGGGTTTAGACTTGCAGTGTCTGTTTTTTTCACAGTACCTTTCTCTCTCTTTTTTTAATTCATCAATCACAATGTTTCACTTCTCAGAAGTAGGTTAAGCCTCATATTGTGATGATATTCCT
Source organism: Sinocyclocheilus grahami (assembly GCF_001515645.1). Lineage (NCBI taxonomy): Eukaryota > Metazoa > Chordata > Actinopteri > Cypriniformes > Cyprinidae > Sinocyclocheilus > Sinocyclocheilus grahami. The sequence continues at coordinate 203,568 of NW_015505409.1, forward strand.
CACTTAACTGAGTGGTTGATTTTTTTATTTTTATAGGTCCTCTGAGAGCTCCAAGCACTTGTACTGATTGGCTAACACTTAGAAATCCCACCCCTCCCTCAAAAGAGTTAAATTAATTTCTGGATTTATTTTTATTTTTAAGTTTTTTTTTGGTCAACTTCAAATTTCAAAGGTATTTCTGCATTGAGGGCATTGCCCCCTATTTTCAAAGAAAAGCTCTTTCTGTAGAATATATCCAATTTCTTTTTAAATATTATAAATGGGTATTATAATATATTGTTATATATCTTAAAAATATATATAATTATATATATGTATTATTTTGTTTTACACAAAATGTGTAATGTAATGTGAATCATTGCTGATTTATATTTAACTTAATGTTTTTATGTTTGGTATCCAACCTACCGTTTCATTCACATTGCATCTGTCCTGAGAGAATCACTGATGTTTTATTAACTTTCATTTTGGAAAAGCTCCACTGTGAAAAATTCTATAATCTTTCCCCTTTGTGTAGTTCATTGAGGTTGTGGGTTGTTTAGGAGGTTAGGCTTGTTAATCAGAGTGAATTATGATGATTGTCTTTGTGGTGAGAAGTCTTAGAAAATGTAACCATGGTGGTTTTATGCCTGGCAAATACATTTCTGCATGGAGTTTTTGGTCAGGATTGGAAAGGAAGCGTCTTTTATGTGTTTTACACATAGTTGGTCATTTGTCCCACTTTGATTTAAATTTTCGGTCCTGCAATGTCTTCTTATTTCCAAAAGTGTGTGAGTGTATGTATTTTAATGTATTGGACTGTACATAAAAACCAAGATGTTTTTATTCTATTTACAAGATGTCAGTTGTTTCATTTACTATGTTTATTGCATTTATATTTGGATATGAAATAAACCTTTAGATCTTTAGCACTGCTATCATTGGCAGCTGCACATTTTACTAAAATTCAAGAAATACAAATTTTGTTTACATTTTAATCAGTTGCTTTATTGAAGAATACTAGATCTCAGAATTATTATTTTTGTCTTTATATTTGATTAAAAAAAACAAAAAAAACATTTGTCCTACAAAATCATTTTTATGAACCGTGAATGCAGCTGTGACATTTTCTGGGTCATGCACAAGAAGGTCAGTGTTCTACAGTGGCCTGATCAAAGCCTTCATTCGCACAAAGAATCAATGACAGAACAAATGACAGAGATCAATGCTAAACAGTGCAAAAGATCTGGATATTTGCAGCATAAAAACCCCCTACTAAACACGTGATGAAGGGTTAGTTGTTTGTAGGCATGATATGTAGCATATTCATCTATTAAAAATAACTCTAACATAGAACTTAAGAATAATGTTGGATGCTCTGGATGTAAAAATGATGTCTCTAACTTTAGTTTAAAATATGACTGGTTAGGTTTCAGGAATAAACAAAAGTGGTCACTGAGCTCCTCAGCAGATTATTTTCTAGTTTCTATTTCTTTTTCTAATATTTCAGATGCACAAAGCTCTAACTTTAAGATGAGCCAGGCGAGCAACACCGAAGGTTAAAGACAATTGATTCAAATGATTTTTGAGTTTTTAGGTGTAAATGTGTCAATAGGGTGATAAAGTGGAAATTATGCTGTCTGCATGTTATAGCTGTTCAATAGAGACTGCAGGGGGCGCTGTAGTGCCTCGCTCCGATCGGAAATCTCTGCCATGACAACTGAACTTTCTAAAACTGACGTGAAATAATCATCAAAACATTGCGATTTAAACATTTTACACATTAATGTAAGGCCGATTTTGTAAGACTGGGCTTCCAGATGCTCAGGGAACACACTCTCAGAATAGAGATTTGAAGGTCCTGCCTTTATTTCAGTCTTTATGTGTTTATTACATGAATATCAGTCTTTCTATTTGTCTCCCAGCATCTGTCTGTAACCGCACTCCTCCTCTGATGACACCTGCTCAGTTTACTGGGGGTCCGCTAGCCCGGCCCACAGCTTCACAGACCACACCCACCCAAGTTCTGCCACAGTTTAGGGCTCTGCCCCCTTCTAAATTCAGTGAGGAGGGGTTTGGCTGGACAGAGATCAGAATGTCATGACCGATGCTGCACAGGAAGTGACCTTACTGAGGACCCAAATACAGGAAGTGATATCAGAGAGAGATGAGCTGAGAAATCAACTGAGGTGAGTATAAGAAAACAAATGTTGCTGATGCTGCTCTCTCTAAATGACAAATAATCTACAGGTCTGTTGTGATATCACGTGATTTGTATTTGTGCAGTGTCCTGAACAGCTCATTGCTGGAACAGTCTGAGTGTGTGCAGAAACTGCGGACATACATTGGCAGCCACATCACAGAGAAAAAGGAAGAGGAAGAGCTTAGACGACAAATACAGGTGTGTAAACACAGTCTGCTGAATTGCAATTAGTGCATCAGTTGTGGTCCTTTAAATAATGTTGAATGCATGAATGTAATTATTTTATGACTATGTGTCTATAGCATTTAAAGAAGGAAAAGGAAGCACTGTCTTTATCAGTCCAGCTGCTGAATGTTCAAGTTAACGCAGCCAATGACATTTGGGCAATTCAGGAGAAAGAGCTAGGTGAACAGGTAAGATTACACACATGCAGACATGCATAGGTAGTATTTGAAATTAATGACCAATGCATTTTGACAGATATGAATTCATTAATAAATTTAATGGTATTTTATTATGTGTGTAGGTGCAGACTGACCCATTGTACTCTGGCAGTAAAGCTGGGCAAATGTTGAGTGTTTGGAGACAAAAGGTCTTCATGCTGCTTGTTAAATTGCAGACCAGAGATTTACAACTTCACACAGAGAAAACACAACTGCATAACATGGTAATGCAAATGCATTCTCATGCACATGCATAGTGTACTATGATAGATGAACATTTCTAACCACTTTGCATGTTTATTTTTATTTGACCCCTGACATTTATTTTATTCATTTATTCATTTTTATCTATATAAGAGAATGTTTTGCTAAATATAGTGTCCATATACACCACTGTTCAAACATTTGGAGTGAGGAAGGTTGTTGTTTTTCCAGTTTTTACTTGTATTCATCAAAAACGCATTAGTTTGATCAAAAGGAATTTTTCATTATTATAAATATTTATAAAAAAAGAAGTTGTTCTTTTGAAATCCTGGGGGGGGGGAAGTATCAGTTTTCACAAAAATATTAAGCAGCACAACTGTTGTCAACATCGAAAATAATACATGTTCCTTGAGCACAAAATCAACATATTAGAATGATTTCTGAAGGATCATGTGATACTGAGAGCTAGACTAATGGCTGATAAAATTCAGCTTTGCCATCACAGGAATAAATGACATTTTAAAATATATTAAAATAGAAAACAATTTTTAAAAATTTTAATAATATTTCACAATATTATGTTCCTTTGTATTTTTAACATCTTTCAAAAGCATACAAAATCTCTAAACTTTTGAATGGATAATTAATGTCAGTTAATTAATTAAAATACATGTTCAGTCTGTACAATCTTGGCTGTCAACATAAAAAAAATGTCTGGTTTCCACATTAGATTACACATCTATTTATGTTCTACCGTCACATTGTTTTGTTGTTCAGCATTGAGTTATTGGGAGTGTTTACTTAAGGTTTAGTTAATTTTTTTGTATGCCTGTGTAGGTTACCTCTCTGCAGCAGCAAGTAGAGCGTTTGCAGTCGCAGAACAGTGTCCTTCAGCACCAACTAGAGGACAAAACGGCCCAGTTGAAGTTACAGCATGTACACGCAGAGGTACTTTGACATACAAGTATGCACATACATTAAAGTTAAGTCTGGTTGTGGGGTCAGTTAGATTTAGGTCTTGTGGTCCTTCCATTAGAATGAAATTCCTCTCATTGATAATGGATAAAGCCTGCACAGATGCCAGATGTTCTTCTGTTACTCATATTGGGTTTCTGAACTCAATGTACATTTTCACAGCGCTATACATTTCCTAACCAGGCATGCTGTGATGAAGGGTTTATTACATAATAGGTCTTCCAGGTGATATGATAGACGTGCATGAGAAACCGGACTGAAATTCTAAGTGGTTACTCACTAAAAATGTAGCTCTTTGATATTCGCATGATCAGCTTTTGCACTCCGTCTCCAGCCCCCATGAGCTCGTCCCTCATTCTTTTCTTGTTATCTTTGCTTTTTAACAGTTTGAACAGGTTGCATTGAGCTTAGTGAGGTTTAAGCTTGTTCAGCGTTGACTCATAGAAGATCTGCTGCTTTAACATCACATTGTTCATCCGTGATTACTCACTACATTCAGAGCAGCTGATCAGTGATGGCACTGAAACTCTTCTTCTGTATTGCCTGCAGGCAAGTGTGCGTTTCTGACAGCCCATGTGCTTGCTTTGTGTGTGTGTTCAGGGAGTACAGCAGCGGTTGGACAGTGCTCTACAGGAGAATGCTCAGCTGAAAGAGTGCAATAAGTGTACTGAGGGATCACTGAATGATATCAGTGAAACAGCACACAGGTAGCACACACAGCCACACCCCTTGAATCTGTTAGTGTTCTGTAAGTCTCTTTGGATTAAACAAGTTTTAAAAAATACCAACGTGACTGTCATGATTATATTAAAGCTGACTGTTCCTCTGACCAAAGCCCTGAAGCCAGCTCATCCATAAACATCTGTCTCTCTCTGTGTGTTATCTCTCTCATCAGAGTGATGTCAGCCATAGAAATGAAGGCAGGTCAGATGGAAGCAGTTCAGTCCAGTGTAAGTCAGCTGAACCAGAGACTCGCCTTCGCTGCCAAACGTCTGGACACAGTACATGGTGAGAATGTCATCTGTGTGCATGTAAGTGTGTTTCACTTTAAATATACATGGGCTGTTTGTCTGCAGGGCTGCTGTTAAGGAAAGAAGCTCTTTGGAGAAACAAGAAAGCTACTAGATCTCCAGAGCCAGCAGTGTCAGAGAGGTACAGGATCATAGGAATAAATCAAAGACATTGATATTCGAAGTAAAATTTCTTTATGGTGTTTTTTCCACCTCTGATTATTGGAAGCTTCAGGAACAAAAGATAGCTTGGATTCAGCTCAATCATATACAGTGGGTACGGAAAGTATTTAGACTCCCTTAAATTTTTCACTCTTTGTTATATTGCAGCCATTTGCTAAAATCATTTAAGTTATTTTTTTTCCTCATTAATGTACACACAGCACCCCATATTGACAGAAAAACACAGAATTGTTGACAATTTTGCAGATTTATTAAAAAAGAAAAACTGAAATATCACATGGTCCTAAGTATTCAGACCCTTTGCTGTGACACTCAAATATTTAACTCAACCTAAAACAAGCCAGTTTTGTAATGTTTTAGATGTTTTATCTCACAATGCATAGTAATATTCACACAATATTATTATTTTAAATATTATTATTAATATAATAATTATTATTAAATATAAATTATTAAACATTATTATTTTTAATAATAATTTGAAACAATAGATCGCTCTGTTAAGAGAAGATACAATGTTGGATTAAAAATGTAAAATAGCTGTTTTTATTTTATTTATTTTTTTCAGTTTTTCTTGAAACATTAATTGATCGCTCTGTTAAGAGAAGATACCACATTGGATTAAAGATTAAAAATAGCTGTTTTTATTTACAAGACATGCAGGGAGTGACAACTTTAGTATGCAACTGTTTGAAGCAGAAGTAGTAGTTTTATTTATATAGCGCCTTTCTATAGCTCAAGGTCACTTTACAAAGTATATTACAAGTACATTTGCACACCCACACACATTGCAACCACACAAGGCCACATATAACCATATTATCCAAAATACATATGAAATAGATACGTTTTTAGCGGAGTCTTGAAGGTAGTTTGGAATGTTAATCATGTGTACAGCTTTCACATTTATTTTTTTATTTGTGTATAATAAGCAGTATACTAGTATTCCGTTCCATTATCTCCTGTCTGTGTTGCAGGTTTATTAAGAGTCTCCAGGCTGAGGTGGTGTTGTTGAGCGCAGAGAGAGACAAACTCGCACAGAAACTCAAACGCACACCAGAGCTCATCCAGGCCTCCCTGTCAGAACTCCAGCAGCAGCATATGTACACAAACGTCAACCTGAATGTCTTCTGAAGATATTAAAGAGAGAGGACTGTAACTGTGTTGAATGCAAACTGCAGGAGAGAGAGAGCTGGGACACCTGAGGGAAGCTCTATCACAAAGCAGGGAGGAGTTGGAGGCATCAGAATCGAGTCGAATGGAGATGCAGAGACAATGTGAAGAGCATGAGGGGACCATTGTGGAGCTCCGTGCTGAGGCCCAGAGACTACAGCAGCAGTGTGACTCAGGTGCGTGAAGAGCAATGTGTATGAGTGAAGTAACGGCACCCCCCCCCCCCCCC